>NC_065519.1:15196595-15496595 GCF_006386435.1 Epinephelus moara
TAGAGTGCTAATCATCTCAGGATATCTCCACATAAAACAGACATGAACAGTTCTCCTTGAAGAAAAGCTTCTCTCCGTGGAGAAGCAACAATCTTGCCTCCATCTCCAGTCCTGATCTCTCAGGGTGGATCTCAACACAGAGGCTTGCCGTGCCTCATGTTATTGGCACAGGTCCGGCCCAAGCTGGCGCCCTCCAGGAGTAGTTCGGAGAGTCGGTCCAGGCCGAGGCAGGTGGTGAGGGGGCTGACGAGGCCATAGAGACCCCCTAAGGTGATGCTGAGGGGCCAGCCGAAGCAGAGCAGAACCAGCAGCCAGATGATGCCCCAGAAACATGACCCACAACTGCCCATCCTAGTCTGGGACAAAGAAGAGGAAGATGAGAGTGGCTAATTAAAGTCATGCATGCATTGCAAAGCCAAAGACACTACTGTCACTGATCATCGGAATTCGGGAGGAAGTCTGGCAGAAGTGCACTTCAGGATTGTAAATAACAGCGTGTCAGTCACATCCGTGTTCCTGTGAGTGGCCGCGCCTCTTCAGCGATGATAGGAGATTATCAGATTGAAACGTGCCCTGTTGATGATCTAGATGTACTTGTCAGGATTAGGCAGTGGCCTTGACAAAGCATGATAAGCTGGCAACCTCGAGCAATAACCACCAGGCCTGTCTGCCTGGTGAGGTCAATGGGCCGCCCACTTACAGGGTGTTGAGGACCGACGCTGGCACATTAGTCACCCACTAATAGCAGATCAGCGGAGATCATGCATAACTTTGGTAATGAGCATTACTTTATCTGTCAGCGCTGATAACGGCGGCCAGGAGTATGATATGCTGCTATTTTAAGCCATAAAAATGCCTGTTGTAATATCCAGGATGAAAAACTGCTAATTGGAATGCTGTGCAATGTGTGGATTCTCCCTACCTGATGATTTATGCATACATAAATGGATATATGGCTGCTAAACATATGTGGAGACGTTTGTTAGAGTGAGATTTTATTTTTTCCAAGAAATACAACATTAAGCGAGAGGAGCTTTTGTGTGTTGAAATCCACCAGAAAAATCTGCCCTGAGGCCCAGCCTTGAAGTTGAGATTGTAGATCTGATGGTTTTATGGGTGTGAAAGTGTGCGTCAGGCTGATTCCTTAAGTCTGTTGCAGCTTTAAGACACAATGGTCAGCTGCTTCAGCCCTCAGGGCACCGCTGTCTTGACAATGTAATGTGTAATTTCCTGTTGTGACACTGCTGTCTCGTAGGGTTGGACAATAAACGACACATTCAACACGAGTGTGTCCCACAGTGGATCCCGTGCTTTTGGGAAACGCCTTCGCATTAAAAAGAGAAAAAAACACCAGTGACTAAATTGTTTTAAAGACAGAATAACATTGCACAACCGTGACAACTGGACTCTGACCGCTGTCATGAGCTCAAACCTCAAAAACACTTCAGCACTCTGCTGAACTTCCCTTAAATTCTTCCTCTTGCACCTTGTGTTTCTTGCTTCTGTACTGTTTGTTGCAAGCCTCTTAAAACAGTGGTTCCAAACTGCTAGGTCGCGGGCGAAAAGTGGGTCACTAGCTCATTTTGAATGGACCGTAAGTGACTTGCAAACGTGTCAAGATTTTATTTTGGGGTGCTGTTTCATACTGTAGAGTGAGTGACTATCGGACAGCTGCCTGATGAGACAGCAGACTAGCTTGACGACATGGCCAATGCAAGTATGACTCTTAGGGTGCTTTCATACCTGCCCTGTTTGGTTAGGTTCAGTTCAATCTAATTCAAGTCCGTTTGCCCACTGGGTGTGGTTCTTTAGGCAGGTGTGAATACAGTAATCGCACCTGGGTGTGCACGAAAACAACCGGACCAAGACCACCTCTTCAAGAAGGTCTTGATCCGGTTGTTTTGGTGCGCGCCTGAGTGCGATTGCATTGCTGCCAAACCAGACAGGGCAGGTATGAAAGCACCCCAATAGTCATACGTGCCAGAGTTTGTTTGTAACCGGACCGAGATCTTCAAGAAGGTCTCGGTCCGGTTACAAACTGAACTCTGGTGCGGTTCGTTTGTGATGAGAACGTGTTCCGACCTCGATCCGAACCAACTGCAGTCAAATGACACATTGTTTGGGTTAAACATGAGCATGTTACAGTCCTGGAGGATTATTAATGTGCACCTCCTCCTGTACTGCCTTAATATGCACATTCAGCACATCCAATGCATCAAAACATTGTTTTCTAGTTGGAGCCGCGCCTCATTTTCAAACTGTATGGTTTGACTAAAATGAACAATGACAGCAATATAGTCCACGATGACCAGCGCTAAAATCAACCTGCGTAGTTGTCCCTCCATTGTGACATTAGAAAGTGTTGCAGTTATCTTGCAAGTGTACTCTTCTTCAAGATTTTGTTTACTTCCTGGATTTTTCCCACATGGGAATTCTGACCAATCAATAGCAGCTTTCTCGCACAAAGCATTTGATCTGCCATGAGAACACGAACCAAAATTAGTAACAAATAAGTCCCTGATTCGGACCAAAGCAAGCGAACTCTAGGTCTGAAAGCACCCGTAATATATTAAACCGTGTGGACCTTGAACTCTTGACTAAGGAGAAATGTGGACCCTGCAGCTGGACCAGTTGGAAACCACTGCCTTAAAATGACTGCATAACCAGAACAGTCTTTAAAAAATGATTCAAAAATCTGCATAAAATACATTTTTATGTGGCAAATTAAAAGCCAGTATAAAGAGAACAATAACATACCATCTGTGCTCATGACCAAATGCACATTAACAGTTTTACTGCATGCTGTTAGTCCCTGTGACACATCAGCCCGTAGCAAAGGTTAGAAGAAGAGCTTTGCAAAGTAGCTATTAACCTAATGAATACCTGTCGTGTGAGTATAAAAGACATGTTCACCTTCAGCAGAGAAAGCTTCTGGAGGACGTGAGCTCCTGATCTTCTCCTCCCTTGTAGCTATTCCTTCCAGTCTCCCAGATCCTGCTCGAGACCTTCAGAGTGTGCAAGCAGTAGTCACGTCCCACCAGTTAGTGCTAATTTCCTACAACAAGGCACCACAGGCAACTGAATTCTCTCGAGGCCAGCTGGGAGAAAACAGAAAGTTAGTAACTGGTAGGCTCAGCAGAGGGTGGATGTTACACAATGCAGACATTCATGTGACTCAAGAGAAAGTGTGCTTGCTGTCATGGGTTTGTAGAGGACTAATCAGATGGATCAGCATGTATGCTCGTGTTACGGCTTCATAAAGTCTGTTGTGGCTATGTTCAGTCATTCAGCACAAATCATGAGATATTCCAGCATCATGTGATACAGTATATTGGTCTGTGTCTTGTGGGCTTCATGCCAAAACTGTCAGTGATTTGTACGTGCAGCCTCAGCCGACAGGGATTATCTTCCTTATCCAACCTCTCATTGTAATCCTTTCCTCAGCCGACAGAGAGGCATATCCTACTACTCCAAAATACTCAGGAGGAACTTCGACCCGGAGTGCCCCGCTCTCTGAAAGTAGAAAAATAGACACTATGTGGCTCCACACTTGACTGAATGCAGAGAATATGTCTCTCCACATCTATCAACACATGGTTCTCCATCAGGTCTTTAGACTGGCCCAGGCTCGAGCAGCTGTGCAGCTGACCTGTTCTCTCAGCCTGCCCGAGGTATGATGTAACAACAACCAACCTCTGGTGCATGATAATGAATGAATTTCCAGTCTGTGTTTTTGCCCACAAGGCTGTGGACTGTGTTAACCTCTTCATTTTGAGTGGACGTATGTTTTAATTATCAAGACCTGAGTTTGAACTTTGAATGGTTGCTTTGTCCTCAACATAAAATTTTACGCCTAAATTTGATCGTTAAACTCTAACGCGCTGTTTTGCAGAGCGCCGTCCCTTCAGTACTCCACGCAAAGTTATGAATGGCAGAGGATTTAAGGCTCGCTGGTTGAGCGACTGTGTACATCCAGAGGGTGAGTTGAAATCCCCCAGCATGCACAGTGGCCCTTGGGTGAAGTGACTGACCTACAAATGCAGCTTAGTCGCAGCTTGTGTAGCTGGTATAGGCTGAGCCAATCAGATTTGAGTTGTGCTTAAAGCAGAGGAGGGAAGCAGATGAATGGATGGAAGTATCATGACAGAGAGATTTTAACAAGGCTTAAACATGTTGACTATACACTGTATTTGTCTGGGAGAGTGTGCGTGCAAGAGTGATATAGCTCAGGACCTCTTTAAGAGTATTATAAGCACGGGTGGGTGCACATATACTAACACATGTCACAGACAATGGAGGATTTACTTTTTTTTTTTTTTTTTTAATAGAAAAGTACTGATGGTTACAAAATTGAATGTTCTAGAAAAAAAGGATGCAACATTATCACCGGGATCTTCTCTCAGTAGAAAACTAATTCAGAATCACTGACTCCCTGCTAATCTTTCCTGAAGGGACAGTCCACTTGGTCCCCTCAACAACTGAGGCCTTTAATTAAACAGTAGTCCCATATGTGGAGCCTCTACTCCTTTTGCTCCTCTCCACTGTCCTCGCCGTCACTATCGCTGTCTCTGCCGGGATGCTCTGGCATCTTAGCGTGACCCACTGTGTCTTGCTTTTCTTCTTTTTCACTGGTGTCCTCTGAGTTTGGCTCGGAGTTTTTTGCCTCTCCTTCTGGGGTGTCCTGCTCCATGGGGGTTTCTTCCTGTGGCTCCCCGGAGCTAACTGGCGCTTTCTCAACCACAGCGTCGGTCTTGGTTTGTTGAGGAGGTAGTGCCAGTTTCTGCTGTTGCTGCTGAGAAGCCAAGGGAAAGGAAAATATTAAAAATGTACATGAAGATTTTTTGGTGCATTCAACTAGGAAACAATCTATGTTGAAGGCGATGTAGTATATACCATACAAGCAAAATCTATTTCTAACTTGTCCCATCTTCCTTTTTAGGTCAACACAAGAGACAGTATGTGACAGTGACTACAGTGTAAAAATCACCTGAGCTCCACTATGAATGTGTTTGGCTTGTGGCCTGTTCAATCTTCACAACTACCTCTTCAACTACAATAGCTCTCTTACATGTGACCCATTTACTGTTCTACATCACAGTTTAAAGTAAATACTAAAATAGCAACCAGGGAGAGACAGTGACAGCTTTAAGCACTGTGCTTAAACACTTAGTGTCACCAAACTTAAAGAAAGTTAAAGACGAACATGTTAATATCGTGTGTACACTCGATACAGTAAAAGTACAAATTTTATATAGTTTTCGGCTGTATTCAAAACCGCCTACTACACAGGCACTACTACTAATTTGGCCAAATTGAGCATGTAGAATGCAAACAAAAGCAAAATTTGCAGCATGCCAAAAATGCTAAGGTGTCTCAGAATCTCCATTATGTATTCGACCAGTCTGCCTCACCCTAGCCTTGGCCCTGACCTTTTAATCCACCTACTCCGCCGAGTTAGAGTTGTCTGGCATTGTGACATGAAACAGTTTTTTTCCCGGTTAATTAAAAAAAACGACAACTGAGTGCCCTGTGGGGACTTAATTACCCGATCAGTGACATGGGTGGGACTAACGCTGTTGTGAAGCAACGTGCTGGAAATCAACAGGTTTTGCACCAGAACCAATGAGGAGTAATTACAACCATGGCGAGTGCTACAGACAAGATAAGACATTGTTATCAAGGCTGTTCTAAATCGACATGTCTTCTCAATATCACCTGACATCGTAGTTTGTTTTACTTCGCTCTGGTCCTGGAGAAATCATTGAGAGTAGATGGACAATAGAAACCAAGAGTAAACACTTGACAAACTATATCCAACAATGCAATGCCTTGGAACCATCACAACAATCCCTTCGTCAGTGGTGGACAAAGAGGAATACACATTTTAACTCTAATTTACTGTTGTGTAAGGAAAACAATTCACAATTGTGACATCTGTAATGAACGTATCACTACATCTGTCCTGCTACCCATAACAAAGCTATAACGTTTAAGTTAAGCCTGCTAAGCTAACATCTGATATTACGAGGAAAGCAACATTAACCTTAGCAAACTGTCAATAAGAAAACAACATGACATGTACATAACTTAAATCAAATGTTAAATTCTATTTGTTGTTATTAGGGACAGAGCAGGTGCAGATGCCCTTATACACAGGTGAACCGACGAAATGTAGTAGTGGTGGTTTGCCGTGCTGTTGTTTACTTCTGCTTCTTCCTGGCATACTGCTAAATACATCGGTTTACAAGTGTCATACTGAATACTACCAACGAATTAAGTATTTAGTATGTAGTAGGAGGTTTTGAATACTGCCTTAGTCATATCAGCCTCCTTTCCACGATATACTTTTGAGACAGTAGTGATATGATACAGTACTATATCCTGTCTTTCACATTCTTCATCATTGTATCTATCAAAAGGTGTTTACCTGTCTGTACTTCTGGGAGGTCTGGATCATGTGCATGTACATATTGTACACAAGGTTGGTCATCTCTGGCATGTTGTTGATGATTTGGTCTGGCTGTCCAGAAGCATCTCTCTGAGGGAAGGAACAAAAAATACCAGTGAGACAAAGACTGTTTCTAATCCAGGATGTGACGGTAATGAAAGCGTATACCTTTCTTTAAGGCGCCGCACGGTAAAGTATGGATCTGATGCAAATGTTGAGGGAAATTACACTTCACCTGCCTGTGACGCTTGTTATTTTAAAGCACATTTCTCACTCACTGCCTCCAGCAATCACTTCTCGCATACTATCAAAAGGAGTCGGGGATTCAGAGTTTGTAATTTAACAGAATTAGTATGCAGACAGAGTGCGGCAGTCTAAACTGAGGAATGAGGCGAGCAGAATATTTAATAAATACAGGGGTGATGCTCAGAGAGGCCCTCTGGGCATCAAGTGAATGCGCTGACAGCTTCAGTACTGTAAAACTTAACTGTGTGTGCTTTTATTACTGTAAAACTATCAGTAAAAACATCAAGGCGTTTTCCAGTGATTGAGTGTGATTAGACTTTAAGCTTTACCGTCTGTCCAGTACCATCCTACAGCGCTGTAAATACGTATATATCCATATGGAGCATTAAGCAGCAGTGTTATCCTTTATTTTTATAACTGCCTCTGAATCAGCACTGTTAAGTAGTCTGTCAAAGTTCTGGTTCAGTGTTGCCAGACAAAAATCTGACTTTTAATCTGCATCTGCGTGTAAACAGCAGGGGTTTACTGACTCCAGATAGATGGGCTAAGCAGGGGCCGCATGTGTGTGCCCAAAAGAGCTGTCCCCCATGGGGATGAACACTCTAGAGTCAGAGGAAGTGTCAGAGGCTATGGGGTATTTTAGACACCCCTGTTGCCACACACGCCAGTCAGCGAGACACAGTGACCAGACAACAGTCGTCTCATGCTGGCCTGGCGGGATTTGGGAGAGTGATTTTGCCATCTGACCTTCGGGGGTTAATTATAGCCAGGCCCGTGTTTCCCATGCTTGCAGATGGCCCCTGCAGAATGCTGTTAACAGGCCGGGGTCTATGGGTAAAGCTGTGGTAAGACCTGGGACCAGTGAGGACCAGAGGGAAAGATGATGCCATCCAAAATATAGAGGCAGGATTAGATATAGTCAGGGGGCTGTGGCAGCAACGACAAGGAGGGATGTTGGAGAGTGGAAATGGGTCCTGAAGCGAAACATGGAATAGTCGGTTCTTACTGGCAAATATGGAGCTGGAGTGCTTAATCATCAGCCAAATTTAATGAAGTATAAGATTATGGGGTTAAAGAAACTGGTGTGTGCATGCGTGTGTCTACATACGGGCTGTTCCTGGCTGTAGTACTCATGCGGCCTGATGTGCAGCTTCAGGGGTCTGGCAGTGAGCTGGTTGAAGACAGGAGTCAGCTCGAAGCAGTTTTGAAACAGAGACACCCGGGCGAAGATGTACAGACCCAGTCTGGCTCTTGACATGGCTACCACCAGACGCCTCACATCCCTGTGGAGTGTTAGGGAAAAAAAAGTTGAAAATTGGTTTGACACAAGGAGGGGGAAAAAAGAGAAGTGGGAAGAAAGTGTGAAATTGTAGGAGGAGAGGGAAATCATGTGTAGGGGCAAAAACAAAAAAAGGGATCAAAGTGAAAGGATCAAGAAAAGATTGTAAAGGAAGGGAAAAGCAGTGTCGAGTAGGAGGGGAGAGGTTTAGTGAAGGATAAGCAGCGAAAGGTGAGGGGGACAAACAGAAGCCATGACAGAAATGAAGGAATGAAAGGCAAAGGGCAGGGGTAAACAAGACGGATAAAGAGAGGGAGAGGAGGGAGAGTACAAGAGAGGGCAGATAGGTTACTTTTTATGCCATCCTGTAGAATTAAGAGATTAGAGACAGGGGAGTCATTTGCCAGAGAATGAAGGAATCCTGCTTGGTTTGCTGTCGTGCTCTGTTTTAGCGGAATTCCACTTAATGTCCATGTACCCAAGTTAACAGATAAAAAAAACATGCTTAAATGCCTTTACACACCAAATCAGTATTCTTTATCTGAAGTTGTTATATGTGGAACAGGGCGCACGCACACAGTATTATTTTTAACAGGGCAGATAGTAATATTAAGGTGGATAATGGTGACAAAAAGAAGGCTGTAATAGAGGATGAGGACCACACGCAGACAGAAAGACACAAAGAGAGAGTGACAGAGTGGAGAAGGTGGACAGCAAGGCCTGCGCAGAAAGTGGCGACAGCCAGGGAGGTACCTCCAGAGGAGAGAAGCAAGGAAGCAAACCTTTTGTCTTGTATTACAAATTTTTGCATTCATTCATTCATTCACCCATTCATTCATTCAATTTCCGTAACCGCTTATCCTGTTGGGGGGCCGTGGGGGAGCTGGAGCCTATCCCAGCTAACATTGGGAGGCAGGATACACCCTGAACAGGTCACCAGACTATCACAGGGCTGACACATAGAGACAGACAACCATTCACACTCATTCACACCTACGGACAATTTAGAGTCACCAGTTAACCTGCATGTCTTTGGACTGTGGGAGGAAGCCGGAGTAGCTTCGCTGACATGGGGAGAACATGCAAATTCCACACAGAGGGGCTCCTACACCCGGGATACCAACCCCCCACCCTAGATTCGAACCAGGAACCTCTTGCTGTGAGGCGACAGTGCTAACCACTGCACCACCGTGCTGCCATTTTGCAATTAGTAGAGCAATTTAGTAGCCTGGAAATCCAGACCCAAATCTAGAAAGATTTAGGGTCTAGCTATGAGTAATGAAAATGGCCCAACTCGAGGGGCGGCACCAAGCATGCATTTGAAAATATCACTTTACGCAACTGGATAACACTACGACCAATCAGAACAATACTTAGCGCTTAGCTACAAGCGGAGCTAACTGGTAGATTAGACTCTTGCCATATCCGGATGGCAAAACAGCAAAGACGTCCTTCTTGCAAAGGAAAGATTCGAGTGCCGTCTTCTGTTCCTCTTTTAGAGAAAAAGCCAAGTCTAACTTGTTCACTGTAATGGCCAAAGCCATTTCAAACAACTGGTGTTCATCCGTAGCCATCTTGCAATGCCAAAGCCATTTCAAACAACTGGTGTTCATCCGTAGCCATCTTGCAATGTTTACTGACCGATTCCGGACTTTGTTGTCGCAGCGCTGTCGTCATCTGTTTAGCTCGCCTCTGGCCCGCCTATATCAGATACACCGATGTGATTGGTGGAGCTCAGCTCCAACAGCATGGGTAATTAGCATCATTACTGATTGCCAGAGTGACTCGCTGAGCAAATTCAAATTGTGCTCTCGCGAGAACTCTGGATTTCCAGGGTAGCAATTTAGCGCAACAGACTCAGTGTGCAAGGTTTCTGTGTGAAACAATTTTTAACAGATAACAGATTTAAAGAAAATTTAAGAAAAATACGGACTTGATGTGCAAAGGTCTGCATTTGACAGCCCAAACTTAAGACACAATGTGTTATGTAAAAAAAAAAAAAAAAGCATTCTCATAGTACACATCCCCGTATTCTACTCTTATAATGAAAGTTCTATACATGACACATGGTGAAATAGAGGCTGATATTCTTGAACATCTAAAAAGCCACAAAGAGAACCAGCCATGAAAAGAAGGGGTTATCCTTCAAACTGTGTGCATGAAATAATCTTTGTATTGTGTGCTCGAGGTGTTTGGATGGGCAACATAATGGAGCTGTGCAAAGTATGACCAGCTGGCCTGTAAATCTGTGAGTAAAAAGCATACTGGCTTATAGAAATCTACAGAGCACGGAAGGAGGCAGAGCATATGAGGGGGAAGGAGTGTTTGTCTTATTCAAGCAGCTCTGCTAAGAATGAAAACAGTCTTTGCTTTGACATACAAGAGTCTGGCACACACCCATGTGTGTATGCAGCACACATCAACACATATATATGTGGAAATTTAGCCAAAAAAATGTGGAATATGTCCACCTGAGTACTTCATGAGATTAAGAGGATTAATCCTTGCAATATGCATGATGATATCCATGAATATGTAGAAAGAAAAAAATGGCTTATAAAAACCATCGTGCAGGGTTTATGAGTGAGTGAGTGAGTGAGCACGTGCAGCCGGTAGGTTTATGTAAAATTACTGCAAATGGTACAAAATCAAACTTGAAAGCCCAACATTTCCACAGAGACAAACTACAACAGCCTGCAACCAATGAGCACAGAGCTCTAGAAAAGATGAACCAATCATGAGGCATGATAGCCTGTGGACATGGCACTACTGAGAGACGCCCACCTGTGCTGTGCTGCGACATGGCAGGGCAAAGTGGACGAATACCGTTCGCGTGTGTTCTCACATGTGTGTTTATGTGTGTGTGTACATGTCAGAGCGTGTCTGGATCTGTGCTTCCCTGTCAAAGAGTGTGCTCCTGCATGTGAATGTGCCTGTGTGCATCAGCAGGGATGCTTCTCCTGTCAAACCAAGGGTCAGCTTGTCATATGGTCAGCTGCGTCCCCTGTGGTTGTCACGGCAGCAGATTGCCATGAGGACAGATGCAGGAAGAGGGGAGAGTACTGGGGGTTGGATTGTGAGGTAGGACTGTGGTACACCACAGTGATTCCAGTATGGGAAAAACACAGTGGACAGCACAAGAATTTCCCATGAACCACTGCTCTTTCAACCACTCAGCTGAGCACTTAGAACACCAAGATATGAATGAATATTAGTGTGTAGGATTTAGGGGGAAATATTGGCAGAAATAGAATATAATAAGTATGTTTTATTTTGTGTATAATCACATGAAAATAAGAATCACTATGTTTTTATTACTTTAGACTTAGTCTCTATACAGACTCTACATTCAGTGAATGTAGAGTCTGTAGGCAAACCCCTGGAGATCTTGCCTCCGGAAGAAGAGCGGAAGAGCCCTGGTTTTCGGTTGTAGGCTGTTTGTAGTCCGCGTGATATTGACCAATCACGTTTGAGCCGGCTGCAGTTGTTGCCAGGTTAAACGGTCCATGTGGTGAACTAACGAGGCGGAACATAATTGGCGTCACTGCAAACTCTGAATCCATCGCAATGGTTCAGCATATTTACTTATATATAAACGGAAGTCGGAAATGCTTTAGACTGAGCACGTTTTATCTAAAGGGAGCGGGTCTACATTCACCAATGATCCTCTACCCACACCCCAGAATCTGGAGCAGTGGTTCAGAGAAGATGCCCCCTTGCTCCCTTTGCCAAGCACCTGCATCACTAAGCCACATTTTAACAGGGTGCACTACAAACCTTGCCCAAGGGCATTACACTTGGAGGCATAACCTAGTTCCCAGACAGTTGGACTCAACCTCAGAACAGAGGCAAACCACCGCAAATGCTTTCCTACAAACAGTGGCAGTGTCCACTTTACACCATTTGTACCCACAGGCCAACCTCCAGAGCACCACATAGCATCTAAGGATGCAAGCTTTCTGCAGGCTGCTCGGGATTGAAAATGAACGCGGACCTAGAAAAAAAACTTGTTTCCCTGCACACATTGTGGCTTCAACACTCAAGCCAGTCTGCTGAAGAAAATGGAGGTGAGGGGTCACTCCCGCAAAAAGCAATCAAGCTCTTGTCAAATGCGGCAGAAAAAGCAGCAATTGGCTTTGGATTAACAGGAAAGACAACAGCTGGACTGCAAGAAGACAGGAGCGTATGGAATAGGGATGGACATTTATGTAATTTCCATATGTGAGTACTTGAATTAAAGTATTCTAAGTACTCACGCACAAAAAAAGTATGAAAAGGAATACAAATTGGCCACCAAGAAGGAAACAAGCACAATATGAAATTCATTTCAAAAGGGTTTTGAAAGAAGGAAGAGGAGGAATGTTTGACGCCCATGAACTCAGCTGATTAGATTTAACGTAGACTGACAGCATAATCAATCAGCCACACAACTGCCATCAAATTTTGATTCAAATATTTTCATGCTGAATTACCAAAAACTGTTCTAATTCGTGCAGAAAAATGTGTGTTCATGAAGCTCATCACTCTTAAGAAGCTAATTAAAAAACTAGGGTTTAATGTCCTTGATACAGATACTTATCCAGGAGAATAGAAACTCTAGTACTGCTGTATACCCTTCACTATCTGATAACTAGAGTTCTCACACATTGTTACAGGGACAACCTTTGACAACCTTCCCACTTAGTGTGGGCTGAGAATGTGTATGAGGCAGGGTGCAATATCCAGTGTAAGACAAGATCAAATGAAAGATACCAAGAGGAAAGCAGGCGCTGCCAGCAAGATAAACTACCACTTTCTGAGGCCTGCTGCACTTCTCATTCCCAGCTACATCAATTCAATCCTTTATCCGAGAGACGAGAAAAGAACAAAATAGAGTTTTAAAGTGTTTTCTCTGCCGGCTAAAAGTGACCACGCTCACGGGTGGGGTACAGAGGGGGCGATGCATTTAGCTAAAAAAGGAATGGCTTGTTATTTGCAGACTGTCCAGTGTGAGGGCGGGTAAAAGCACTCGCAGTGCAGCTGTGATAAAGCTGTGAGCGATGCAATTCCAGAAGCAGCTACTGTACATCACAGCATGGCAAACTGAAGTACTAGGGAAGAGTTCAGCCTCAATTGTCTGGTATTAAAACAAGCAGCATATTAGGTGTGAAGAGCTCATCAAGGTGTCACGGCAGCCGGGAAGTGAAGGGCCATTTCACTACAAATCAATTCAGTGAAATGGGGAAGGAGGCGGCGATGAAGAAAAGAGGGAGCAGAGAGATAAGAAGACGGAGCTGAAGACTGAGAGGAAGAGGCCAGCAAGGGAGTACAGCTGAGCAAAAAGCAATGGGACATGGAACAAAAAGACATAAAACCTACCGCTGCAGTTGGTTAAACATCATGCCTCTTAATGACTGTTATATGGTACGCCTTTGATCACAGCAGAGCTCTTTGTGTGATAGTCTCACCCCAATCATCAGAGCACAATAGCTTCTCTGAACCAGGACAAAAAGTACAGCCGCTCCACAGACATGTTCCTGTCCTGAAGCACCCTTTATCCTCCCTGCCTTAAAAATTAAGCTCATACATACTTGAAGACAGCCGCAGTGTTATTGTCTTCTTTTTCCTTTAGCAAACTTCATTCAGTAGTTAAACATGACAAAGGGAGAACGCCTCCTGAGAGCAGCTGTCTCAAGAGAGTTAAGTGCCTACATTTTTGTATCTTAGGTGCACATCCTATTAAACAAGTATTTTTGTAGTAGAATAGCTGCTGAAAGTGTCTATTTTAGGTCAGGCAAGTTTTTGTGCTTGGTATGCATTGAAGTAATTACCTCAGGTGTCCCACAGCTTTGGTGCGGACCAGTGAGAGGATGATGTAGTCGTTCTGCTGACCCTGGAACCTGTCCACTGTTGTCACCTGAACAGACACACAAACATGTTCTTTATTGAACAGAAAAAAAACGGCACAAATATACACATACATATCAAAAAACTGCTAACTAAGCCATGGCAGCTGATGTATTTTGCAAAGTAAATGAGTGTGTGCATTTTAGGTAGGTGGAAGGATTTGGCTGAAATGTTTAGAAACATGAAGGAGACCGCTTTCCGTCTTAAATTCTTTTTCTTCTTTTTTATTTATTTTTGAGGGGGTGGGGGTGGGGGGTGAATGATGGCGCCTGTGTTTTCTTGTTATTGCTGTTATCGCTGTGGGCCACATGAGCAACCGGCGGGGCTAATACGGCTTAGAGGGCATTTGCCGCCACTAGCCTCTTACCTGGACCCCCTGAGACTCAGGGCCAAGGTACTGGGGGCCCTGGTGCTTGACTGGATCAGAGATTATTTCAGGGGGGAGACAGAGAATGGAGAAGTGACTCTCTGTGGGATTTTTTTTCCCAAAGCAAAAGAAAACTCATGTCAGCCAATTTGCTTTTATACCCTGGTAATCCTGTCTTGCTGAGAAGCGTACTTATTCCTGTACATGAAGAACAGAGCTGTGTTTTGACTTTGCCAGTGCTGTTACACCTTGCATAATAAAGAAAACATACTGCACTTCCAGCTTGATACAAAGCGAAGAAATGGAGATGAAACCATGTAAAAACTGAACCCATTAGACACAGTACTAGCTGTACTGTATGTACAACTGCTCCTACAGCCTACATGTCATCAACATCTATATGCACGGGCTTTCAAACTCTCACAAGTTTGGTCCTGCTGTTAAAAGAACTAGACTGATATTGCCAGACCTAGGGTTTCCAACACATTCTTAAAATTTGTGGTGGCATGCCACGATTTAAACATCTTTGATGTTTTATTTTTGGAGCTGGATCATTCATTAGGAGCACTGTTATATTTACCATTCAGTTTTTTGTTGCTCCACACTCTTGCAGTGCAGAGCATACTCTGGGCACAGACGGAGCAGTAAAAGTGAAACTTTTTATTTGTCTGCTCCTCTCATCTCATCCTCCCATGTTCTGTTATCATCAGCTTTGCTCTGATCGACTAATCAATTATCCAAACCACGATTCAAAACTCCACAAACTGCAACTGAGGGGTAAAAAAGAACTCCCGAGGAGTTCCGTCTGCGCTGTATTCACGGACGCGCAAAAACCTCTGAATAAAGGCAGCGGACACAGACTGATTAACAAGGATTCCGCGAAAATGTCTCAATGGCGCTTCTGTTAAATAAGCTATGTTTTGCTTGAAATAGTGTTTGCGGCGCGAGGGTACGTGAGCCAAAAATGGAGCCATCACGTATTTGCACAAAGTGCAAAGGATCTGCAAGTTGTCAGTCGTCTGAAACACGCCGCATTTTGGATTAACGGTTGTGATCAGCGAGATGTTCAGAGTAAGAGCGAGTAAACAAGCCAAGTTAGCCCTCCACGCTAATGCGTTCTAACTACGCTAATGACAGATCAGAAATGTGGAGGGACACTTGATATCAGACAAAAGCCAGAGACTGTATCGGATTAAGTTGCTGTGAGCTGTAAATTCACCACTTCTAAGCAGAAGGCAAGAGATAACGTTATCTTTAAGCCTAACCGGACAATGCCTTTCTTCCTCCGGGCAGCTGCCTCCATCTCACTCTCCTCCAGACTCACTCTGGGTCTGGGTCTGCAGCTGCCTGTACCAATAGGAACTCCCATAGGTGGGGTGTTGTAGTACTTAGGGCTGTCCGCCCACCATGTCACCAGAAGAAAAAAACATAATCTCTAAGAAGCATAATTGAAATGATTAAAACTGATGGTCACAACAGTCCTATAGATGTTCTGGGAGATTCCCAAATTTCTATGTTATGTAACACTGATGTTATCCTTCCAAAAAATATATAAAATGGGAAGATAAACGGCAGAAAATATATGTGGAACCAGCATGTCCATCCACTTGGTGATGGCAATGGCAATGGCAATGGCAATGGCGACCAAGTAAGAAGCAATAATGTTAGCCTTAACCTACATAAAGCAAGAATGCATGTAAATAATGGTTACATAAACAAAACAGGTCAATAGTCTTCCTTATTTACCATTGTACAAAATATACTACTGTGCAGTTACATAGGCCTTATGTGGCAAAGTCCAAAGCCCAGCAGAAAGAGGTTGGTCTTTCCACTATAGATCAATTCTGTAGAGATCAATAGGTCATCAGCTACCATCAAGAAGCCACACTGGTCCAGGACTACAGCAACCAACCTATGGACTAGCCATGCTAAATAAGTCATCCTGTGGTCGCTGTTACCTCCTATTAGCTAATGCCACTTTCAGTGACCCTAGAACTCCCTGTGCCAAACCCCTCCAGCACCCCTTTTGGGTAACAGGAAGGGAGTGTGGGCACAGTGCATGTGAACTTGTAAAAGAGGGAAAGATGGGACGAATGATGCAGCAGACCAATATTTATTTATGTTTCCCTGTTGCTATGTAGAACAGGTGCAGCACCAGAGGCAACAATATGTCTGTTTTACAATAGCATGAGGCATTGCGGGCTGTATGTCCAAGTCAAATGTTTAATGTTCAACTCAAACAGCCGTGGTATGCATGCATGCACGCACATGTTCTCACAAATGTGGTATACACACACAACGGTCCATCACAGCCTTTGCTGAAGTAGGCTATAACCGCACAGTTTTTAACTAAAACAGTGCAACTTGTTTAGCAGAGAAGGGGCGCTTAAGAGGGGGAGTTATTCTTAGCCCACAGACAGTGACAACCAAGCCCAGATAGAGAGTCTCCCTAAGGCGTAGCATTTTGCATGGCGTTTAGTTATTTATGAGCAATCTTCCAGGGAGTGAATTACAGAGGTCATGTCATTGTGGCACATGCATGTCTGCGGAAGAAAGAAGGAGCACAGACACACAGAATATTCTGTGAGACCCATATTTGTCCTCACGCACTTTGTTGCCAACAGAAGCTATTTGACTGTGAATCACTTTCTTCCATCTTGCCCTCTTTTATTCTCACTGTCATGAAAACAAGCAGGCCAACTCTAAGCAAATGGCCAAGTGTAGATCTCTCTTCTCTTTCTTTGTTAGTCACTCTATCCATCCCGCTATGTCTTATTCACGGCAATTACGCCCTGGGGTCAGAGTGCTGGATTATTCAGCTTTTCAGTTAACAGTGTAATGTCTTATTTCTTGTGCCTTCATATCCACGAGTGTTTCCTATCGGCCTTAAAACAAAAAAAGGCAAGCTGGGACATGCTGGGAGACGTTTCCCTATATATGTCAACATATCTGGTTAAACGAAACCTGTGTTCTGGTCATAAGACTTTCTTTTCTGTTATTAAAGAGGCTCCTGCTCTCAGGAAGGATGGAGAAAGTGTGTTTATGTGTGTGTGTTTACAGCCAGCCATATGTATCAATGAAAGGAGGGATGCAGACGCTGAACTCAAAGATTCAACATGAACACTACTCCCCTGTAATTCATCTTGCCTTAACTCTGTTAATGTGCTTTCATACTAACTTAACACAGATTAACTCAATGAAAATTGCTCAAAATTCCAAAAATTCCATTATTTAGTTTCACTGCATGGCTGCTTGTAAGGACTACGTTGAGGGATGCAACTGATGCAATGAGTTTGTAATAGAGTACCAACAGAAAACAAACGCAGATGGACCTTGTCTGTAAAATTCATAGCGTAAACTAAAAAAGCAGCATCATTAAAGATGCATGCATATGTGTGCCAACTGTTGTCTTTGAGATTCAGCAGACAGCTTGGGCTCGAGTGTTTATTTGATTTTGGGACTGTGACTGGTGATAACTGTCCCTACTCTTCTTCTCTCTCTAATTAAAGTCATTGCAGTAAAGTGGGATGGCTGTTGACATTTGCTCGGTTTTAGCTATTGTGACACATTCCCAGACACACTGTGGACCCAACGCTCTGCGCCATGACCTTTCAGCTGCTCAGCATTTTCCCACAAGAGCCCGTCTTTCTTTTTCATCTCCCTCCCTCTCTGGCTGTCTTTCTTCTCAGCAAATCTAACAGCCTGTCACCCCTGTCACTTTATTACCAGGCATGCATACTGACTAAGGCCATGAGCACAATGAATGACACTTTATGTCGTAACATTACGGGACATTTAACATGACCAAGCACAAATTCTGGCGAGCTGTCAGAGTAGGGAATAGACTTGAAGACAAAGCAACAAGGTAGGATTGCACAGCACAAAATAGCAGACACAACAACAGGAGATGAAAGCCTCCAGCCCTGCAGGAGGTAGAATGCACCACGCACACAAAGACATGAGAGGGATTCACTTCCTGCCTACTTGTTAGACAATTAATAAACAGTAACAATCAGCAATTTGTGCTTTGCCCTCATGTGTTAAAGGATAAGGCTGATGATATTCTGTATTTTTCTTATTGTCAACAAATCCCATTAAAAGACCAAAAATAAATAACTAAATTACATAAAATGGCCATACTAACAAAGCAAGATTCAGCTTAGACCTCCAATTTATCTAAGAACTATGTATTCATGACCCGTTTTTAAAGATTTACTTCTTACGTCAGGCTGGAGAATCGTATCAAGCGACAGCCAGGTTCTGGTCTTTTTGATAATCTTTGTTGCCAACAAGAAAGACATACAATAACAGCAACACTATCTTTTCTTAAGCTTATATATGGTTAGGCTGATGGTAGGGCTGCAACTATTAGTTGTCAACTATTTAATAAAATAATCTGATAATCGCTTAATCCGTTAATTTTTAAGAAAAAAACAGTCAAAATTCCTTGGTTCCAGCTTCTTAAATGTTAATATTTTCTGGTTTCTTTACTCTTCTATGACAATAAACTGAATCTATCTTTGGGTTGCTGACAAAACAAGACATTTGAGGACGTCATTCAGTACGTTTACATGCACGCAGTAGTCGAGCTAAGCTCATAGCTCGGCTAATCAGTCAAGTCAGACTTCTCGTCTTGTCTGAGTATACGTGCAGAAGAGAAAATCCAATTTCTGACCAAGTACGTCTGACTCCGCCTCGATAGGCAGCGTTATGTCCTTTTTAATATAGTGCGTATTGAACTAGTTCCGGTTGACTCGAAGACGAAGCTAACGACGAATGAAGATGGCGGAGCGTGAATGTAGTTTCCTTGTCCGTCCAGAAGTGTGTCTTCTGCTTCTCGGTCGCCATGCTGTTTGTTTGTTTTTCCGGGAGTTACTGCACTGCTATATACTGAACTGCTGCTACTACACCTCCTTCTTCGCCCGGGTAAATGCCCGCGAAAGAAAAAGTGGTGCATGCGCAGAACGGTGAGTCCGACTCCAGTCGGACTAAGTGGATATATGCAGCAATAATTACTTATAATTATTCAATCGAATTATCTAGGTGTGTTAGTCGAGCTACGGATAGTCCAATTTCAGTCGGACTAAGCTGTTTACATGCATTTAAAAGTCCGGTTTCAGTCGGACTAAACCAAAAATTCGATTTTCTCAAGCTGCACGAAAACGTATTATGGGCTCTGGGAAACACTGAGTGACATTTTCTGACATCTTATAGACCAAACGGCTAATCGTTTAAAGTTTAAAAAAATAATTAATTTAAAAATAGTTACTAGTTGCTGCCCTAGCTGATAGACACACTGCTGGGGCCAGATTCATAAAACTCTGTGTAGATTAATGACTTAAACTCTGTGTACACACAAAAGCAAAGATGTGCATGTGCATTATTTTCGTCAGATTAATAAAGTCATGTGTACACCTGATTCTGTTTTATAAATCTCAGTTACTGTGGTGCTTGGTGCAAGTGCACTAGCCTCATTTCCACTCCCATGGTTCCCCATAAATGGGTGTAGAAATACCCTTAAACCTCCATTTACATAACGATAGTTGTCAATGAGATATACGGTAAAGAAAGTACAATGTCATCGATTGTAGCCCCTTTTACACTGCCAGATTTACCGCAGATGTTGGGCCGTTTCGCCGGCAAGCTGCGAGTGTTTAGACACAGAGAGCCGGATTGGCGAGTTGATCCGAGGTGCCCAATTTTCCGTCGCGTAGGGTAGTCATATTGGCGGAACCCTTTTAGTTTAAAAAGACCAAAGAGGCCTTCCACAACAGGAGGGGCTGTTGATGATTTCTGGGAGGAGTTGTTGATGACGCCGCACGTGCCCACGACCCACTGTTTAGCTGATAGCAGGAATGGGGAGACAAGGAATTGCGCGCCCTCCTTGTCCTCGCAAATGAAGAGGCCATTAACCGCCAGATGACGGGAATGGTGAAGAATGGGCCGACTTACGAGAGAATCGCCAAAGGACTGACCAGCCGCGGCTTCCCTCCCACGTCACTGTTTACGTCACACGCTGAGCTACATGTTTTGTTACTTGCTCACGTCCCCCATTGCCCCAAAAAAGGCGCACTCTGTATAAACAAAACTAGGTAGGCGGCTATTTGCCGCACTCCCCGATTTCGCTTTTATACTGCCAATGCTGAAAGAAGACTGATTGGGCTTTCCTGCAAATTTGCACAATTCCTATCTAAAAGGGGCTTGTGTCACATCAGCGATGTGCTCCAATGTTGCCAAAGCCGCTGTCATTACACACTGCTGTAGCAATTTGTAGCAACCTTACCACTTATTTAGCACATTTCTGCAAACCATAATTGTGGAAAAATCTTGATAATCATTATTATTTAACATGACATCAATGATTCATTCATACAGCGCTCATGTTGAAATTGACTTCACAAAGTGCTTCACAGAAAAGAGACAACAGGTAGACGAATGTAAATAAAAATACAGATGAAATTTACAATTAAAAAATAATTTTAAATTCACTTAATAAATGTGCCTTTTATTGAGATTTCACAGAGCACTGTGGAACCTGCAAATATAATAACACAATCAGGGAAATAGGCAACCTAAAACTATGTTATCCCTCTCTCAACTTATATTTAATCTTGTCCTTATCATATCACCTGCAGCTATCTAAGCTAAAACTGTGTGTACCACTGGTCTGAAGCATGCATGAGGTGCGCACATTCTCACTACACATTCATTCTTTATAGTTTATGAGGAGGAAAAGGCATGTTTTTTGTGCATACACATGGTTTATGCATCTGGCCCCTGGTGTTTGGGATGTGTTCACTCTCCCCTGCTGTATTGGCATGTACCAATTTCGTTGGCCCATTGAGGAAATCCATCTTGCTTACCACTCACACTACACATTCAACAACAAAAAACAACATATTTCAACATCACAACATAACTGGAGGCATGCTGACCCTCTGCCATTATGGCACAATGACGCGCCAACTGACTGGTGATGTGCCAGTTACACTCCAATCTTGCAACTTTCTCTGGCGTGCCTCAATAGTCTGTGACATTACAAAGTGTGTGAAAGCCCTGAAGAACAGAGAGCAGAGAAAGGTGAGGAAGTGTGGGTAGGGAAAAGGAACGGAGAGAGAGGAAAGCGTAACCTGAGGCTAGCGGGTAAGAGCATTTAACAGTACAAACAGAAAACGGATGGGAAACTGTGCCAACGGGCTGCTGACTTAACACAGTGTAAAGGAAGGAAAGAGAGAAGAGAGACAAGAGGAGTGGGGAGGAATACCGTGGGCTGGAGACAATTTAACAGTATTCTTCAGGGATGAACACAGCATGGAGTCTACACCCACTCTCAAAGTATGCACATTTAAATCCTTTTGCTCAAACACACACACCTCAGTGAGTTTACAGAGGTATGCAGCCGGCTGGTATGTAAACTGATGGGGACAGAGCGTCCTGCTCTATTTGGGTCTTATGACCTACAGCAGACTAAATGGTCTCATGATTTGCTGGAGCGGGACAATGAAGTCCAGGGTAAAAAAAAATACTCTTTTGCTTTGCCTATAACTAGAAAATGTGAGTTAAGACCTTCCATCAGCTGCTCACTTATTTTTCATCCTGCAACAACCACGCAGATCCACTTAACTCAAGGAAATGTTGTATGTGCAAGGATGGAGACAGTTGACAAAACTTGTAGTCAAAATATACAAACCTGCTTAAATTACACGGGGAGAAAAATAAGACTGTGGGAGGCAGAAACAGCAAATGCCTTGTGAGAACTGAGAGCTGTGAATTTCTCTCAGTGCAACAGAGAATAGAGGGTTGGTGCTCTGACTGCAGCTGACATCTAAAGGTGTGAAGACACTGTGTTCATGTGCATGTTATGTGTCATGCATGTTTCTACTATACTAGCCCTACATATATATGAGGTGAAAACATGTCTGTTGGGACTGTGGATCCCTTCCTGACAGGAGAGGAGAAATGTGTCAGCCTCAAGTGATATTAGGAGCGTGTGAAGTTCATGCGTGTGGAAGCGGATGTGTTTCAGTGTTAGAATGCTACATGAAATGTGTAAATGTCAGCATTTCATGAATATACTTTAAAGGGACCGTTCAACCCCAAATCAAAATTTCATATTTTTCCTCTTTTATGTAGTGCTATTCATCAGTCTGGATTGTTTTGGTTTGAGCTGTCGAGTGTTTGGTTTATTGGCCAGAGAGATGTCTGCCTTCTCTCCAGTATAATGGAAGTAGACTGCACTGGGCTTGTGGTGTTCAAAGCATCAAAAATAAATGAATATAAGATATTGAAAACCTCAACAGTAACCTTGTTGTGAGCAGTTTCATGTAGGAACTATTTTCTACATACCAAACTTCACCAGCCGAATGAATAACGTTAGGTGATGCATGGTGTAGTGTTAGAGGAGGTGCAGGAAGTTTAAGTGACTACAGGCCCGTTTCCACTGAAGAAGTTCCTGGTACTATTTGGGAGGCAGAAACTTTACAGGAATGTCCTCTCGCTCGGCCCTCTCAACCGCCGTGTCTCCACTGAGAGAGCGGAGTAGGAGGAAGGTTCCTGTAAAGTTACCGGGCTCTGGATGTGACGTAATCGTTGCGCAACCATTTTGACCGGGGCGACGCGGCAAAGAAACAAACAAAGAAGAACAACAACAAAGAAGAAGAAGCAGAAGTATGAAGCAGAAGTGAGAAGAAGAAAGCAGACATAAGAAAGACGATTATCAACATGGAAGGAGCTGAGGTGGTTGCTGGGTTTCTGGCGTGTCTCTTCGTTTACATGGCGGTGGAAGCTATGAACGAGAGGAGAAGATATTTTGTCGCTTTCTGTTGACATCACATAGCGCCTTGAGTATATCCATTCAGCACCAAGTAAACCCCAAGCCCCACCCAGGAGTTTTTCGGGCCGTTCTGAGTACCTACTCCGAGGCAGGGACTTGTTTAGCCCCTGTAGAAGTTCCGGAACTCTGTCCTTCGTGGGGTGGTTCCTGCGGTGGAGACACGCACCAACGGCCCCGGCCCCGTAAAATTACCCCAAAGTTCCTGCGGTGGAAACGGGCCTTACTACTAATAGTAACACTTTCCACGTGTTGATAATCCTAAAATATCATGCTTGGGTGAGGCAAAAAAGTGAACAGGACAGTGCTGTCTTGCTGCCATCTTGACAAAGCACTCCAAGTTGCTTTCACTTCAGCTGTCTGTCCATAGCCGTAGTAAGCCATTTTAGTTTGAATCAATGCTTCAACTAGGTGTTACTTATAATATTCTGATGCGTTTTGCAAATCAATGTATTTCTGTAAACAATGACGTTGATTAATGATGAATTGCCCCAGCACTACAGCACAAGATCTAAACATTAATGGCGTCCTTGGCTGAGCTGTAACACTGTCTAGCTAAGTGGTGCTAGATGGGCTAGTAGTAGATGCACTTTTCCTTCGGCGCTGTGATACGGTTAGTGGGTTTATTTTGGTAGAAAGAAAACAGTTCCTTCACGGAACAAGGTCTGTGGGTTATCTTGAGTAACTGGGTCATGATTTCTGGAAAGAGACATTGCTGTTGATCTTTTGCTTTTTAAGTATTTTTGGCACCAAATGCTGAGTGTTATATAGTTCCATTATATCCGACAGGCAAGACATCTCTAGGACTGATATCCCCAACACTCAACAACTCACACCAAAACAATCTCGATTCATGATAAACAGTGCTACAGTTAAGAGGAAATATGTTTTTGATTTTGAGGTGAAGTATCCCCTCAACTAGCTTGATAATTTGGACTTAATCGTTGTTTTGTTTCATTATTTTTGAGTTGTTGAACAAATTTAAGTACTTTTTGGGTGTATCAAGACCACTTCCTTGTAAGAGAACAGTTAATGAAAGTACTGTATGGAGATTAAACTGAACAGAACTACATACTGCTGTGCTTAATGTATGTTAATACTACTTTAAAAAGCTATGTGCTGATATGACAGTGATATTACATTACCAACCATTTTGATTTAGATTTAAGCCCCTTATTGAATATTGTTGAATTAGCATATTTCAGCTCACAGTCATGCTTCTATTGCAAAAGAAAAAGGACATTTTTCTCCTTATACTTGCTTTATAATAATTTCAATTGCGATACAATCATTGGATGCGAGTGTAGGAACTGTTCACTGTGCTCAACTGCTGCATGTTATGTCCTTACCTTGTTAGGCTGACTAAAGAAGGGGTTACCAGCACAGCGCTGGTTGATGACGTCTCTGATCAGGTGTTTCTGTCCATTGTAGGTGGTGAGGATGCTGATGCGGTCAGCAGGGTAGCCTAGCAGACGCATGTACATGTACAAAGCCACGCTATACTCTGCCTCTGCCAAGTTCTTCACAGAAAGAGAGAAAAAAAGGGGAGATAAGATTATAATTATTATATCTTAACTATGCAGTATTATACACAAGTAATGAGAGAGGAAAAGAAACTGAACTCTAAAAGCAATTGTCTCTCAATGCAGTCATTTTGTAGTGAATCAAAGCACTGAGCTGAATTACCCACATACACCTGTCTCTCTTCTTATCAGCACACCCAGCGCTGTCTGCTGTGTTTGACACCTTGCTGATCTCATTCCCTTGTACTTTAACATCATGCTCTGGCCCTTTCTCGCTTGTCAAGTGTTTAACTTTCAGCCAGATAAAAGCCCACTCATTCATGCATGAGTAGCCATCTGATTTGGGTTGGAATTAATTGCCTCAGACAGAGCTCGACACCACCACTTGCCAAGCTGGGACAAAATGTCCCATTCTAGGATCCCCTGCACTGAAAGAAGAAAGGGCGAATAGCATATTTCTACTGTAGCTTTGATATTCAATAAGTATAGAGTAGCTGACTCTTTTAGAAGTGTGGCAAAAGGCTGCATCATCCTAAGTTTCATTACTTAGTGTGATGGTAGACAGTTATAACATACTAACATTATCAAATCATTAACATTTTAACTAGGAAATGCAGAATTTACATTTTTCTTTCCAGATTCTATACAAAGGAGGAGGCCTTGGTGCTTATGTAGAAAACAACAACATTGTCTTAAACATCACGACAAATGTCCAGGCCCAAGGACAACAACACAACATCCTGTCCTCCAAATGTAACTAAATGTAAAGGCCAGCGTTGCATGCATTATTCGACCACTTCACAACCAACAAATTCCTCAGGATGTGCATGTGCATCCTGGCTCCAAGGCTACACTCTGCCCTTCAAAATGTGACCAAAAAAAGCCAACAGTATGCATTATTCATCCACTTTCAATTAAGCCTGGACTGCAGCCTCACATCTTTGATAATAATTTATGCAGCTTCATCAACAGTTCCTGATCCAGCAGCACTGGAGTCAACACATCAAAAACAGTGACAGCCTTTGTTCTTCTCCCCCTGTTACCTGTCTCCAAATGGCACGCACCATGTTTTCACAGATAGAAATGGTGCATCCAAGTTGGGCAGTACATGTTAGGAATGAAATGGACAGTATTCAACATTATCTACAAAATGTTGAAAACCACAATGACATATTTCAGCAATGTCAGATGATTAATCTGCCCACGAGACAGATATTTTGGGAGTCACATGTGGTCCTTGGTGGCCTTGTCATACTCATTCTGTTCATACCGTTACAATTAGTTCCTTGTGAAACATGATAAGGGAGCACTTCATTTGATATTTGGGACCAAGTGTGTTTCTACAAGTACCTAATCTAAGTTGTGTGTCTCAAAAGATACTTTTTAGATAGCTTTACAGTTTTGCTGTAGAGAAAAAAGATCACGAGAACCATAAAGACATGCAAGAGTCTCCCAGACACGCAAGAGGAGTAATGTATAAGTAGACATGTGTTTGGCATTTCCAGCTTTGCCTGCCTCATGTGCATATTTAACATAAATGTGATCTAATGCCCCAACACCCCAGAGAACTTGTTAACCATAACAAGGTCAGACCCAACGCACTGGAGTTTGAGCCAATGGCCCGAGGCTACATGAGGACTGGGAGGATGGAGGGATGAAACAGAAACAAGACAAACAGGGAGAGACTGAGGATACAAAAAATAAAAGGAAATAAGAGTAGTAAATCTAGACTACCAGTGAGTAAATCCCACAAAGCTTTTTGCTCTTATGTCATTTGAAGTGTAGCTTGCGAAGCAGAAAAGCTTTGACTAACAAGCCCAGTGGCTGAGAAAAGCCATTTTCTAACAACAGAAGATGTGGATTTAGATAAGCATCCTACCCTTTATGAGCCATTTGACAACTTGGAAAGTACTATCAACGGGCTGAGACTCAATATGGAAAGTGCTTTAACAAATGAGGCAAGAAAGCAGGAACAGACCTTTGGACTGTTAAGTGTTTGAGTGCACGCACGAGTGTTAGTGTGTATGACGGATGTGCAGTTCCTGCCTAAGTGCAAAGCAGGGCTGTGGTAGTGTTTGTTCAGCTGTGACAGTCATTCAGCATGCACTGGATACAATTGCTTCTCTAGTGTCCAATTTATCCCTTCTGGTTCCTAGGGAAGTGCATGCACGTGTGTGAAAGTGTGTGCGCATATGTAGTTGTGTGTGTGTCTGAACGGCATAGTGAGTGATACAGGCAATTCCCCTGAGGAGCCTGAAAATGGCAAAAGGCAAATGGAGTCGAGGTTCATGTGACCCGGTGCCTCGAGAAGTGCACATGGTCTGGATTTAAGAACAATAAGGAGCTTCACGGACATGAGCATGCAAGACGTTAAACACTGCCGTAACATTCATTAAGCAAAGTGATATGTTTATTGGCCATGCAGCTTATAAACAAATCAGTATCTTAAATGATGTATTACTAATTAGTGTCTGAGATCAAGTACTCCTTGATTTTTGACGACTACAAGCTCTGTTGCGTCCTGGAAATTGTCGTGGTTATTGTAAAAAATCTCTCATATCTTTCATAACTGTTCTGGTTTCAGCTTCCTCCCTTTATTAAAGAGGAACCACTGAATAATCTAGTATAGTCACTGCTTACATTTCAGTACTTAAAATGTTACCATCACACTCGATAGTTTTGCTGTTAAATTTTACAGTAACAATTGGGCTCCTGTGCTGGTGTGGTGCCAGAGGAAACATTCTTTTTTTTTTTTTTAACACTCCCTCTCAACCCTGCTTTCCACCCACACACAGTCTTGAGTGTCTCAGCAATGTCATGATGAAACACAATCTGGCTCCTGGTGTGAAGGACAAACCCACTGGTCTGTGCTGGGCAGCCTAAGCAGGGTTATGAATATATCATACGGGCCGGTAGCTAAATCATTAAAATTTTAAAATGAATGAACTGCTGTACAACAAGCGATTCAGAGGAAATGGAGGTTAGGAGAAATACTGTTCTCTGCTCTGGTGGAACTAAGTGTGCATGAGTGTGTATCCGTGTAAAGGAGTGTCTAAATTGTATTACAAAACTGCCACACATTGTGTAACACAAACAACTTCTGCAACAATGTAATATGTACCTGTGCTACAGACACACTGGGCATTATACACTGGGTTTTCACAGTCCTCCAAATTAAGGTAACGGGTCTTTGAGGGTTCCTGCTGTAGGCAGCAGGGTATTTACAACTGAAAACATGTCTATCCTTCGTACTTATTCCAGTTTTGTTTTGGTTAGTTTTCACAATTACATTAACTGTTTTTATTTTCTAGAAATAACTATTCTAGTTATAGTCATAGTTTGACTTTTGCCATAGATTTCCAAAGTAGAAGAAAGGGGTTTGAATGAGTCATATAACTGGTAGATATACTGAGTACAGGTAACAGTTGTGCTTTATTGATATTTGTGTATAGGGCTGTCACAATATCCGCAATCCCATGCTACTGACATGCCAACTGCAGGGGATGGAAAGCAACTGCCAGTACCTTTATGTTCATGCTTTTTTTTTTTTTTCATGAGAGCACCACGTATTTACACAATGCTACAAATGCCAGCACCATGATGACACCATGAGTGTCTATTCTGTGTTAGACTCACAAGTCAGTCTTTAGACACTTTGCTTAACTAAAGACTGATGACTTTCTCCCTGATTTTGTGTTTAGATGGGCGGATACAATTTCAGAGTTATAAAAAAACTCCCTACGTTGTAGAACTAAATCTGCAGGGCGGTCCTTCGGTGGCTCGCTGAACTCTTGTGCTTGTAACATAGTCCCACTAGAAACAAGTGTAGCGGTAGAAAATGGCTCAGCCGCGCTCGCAGAAAACTCCGTCAAAGTTAGTGGATGTTTGTCGCGTTTGCGGCTGGAAAAAATATTTTCTTCACAGATGAGCACACATTTGATAAAACAGAGTTAAATCTCTCGGCATCCATTTTCAAGCTCTCTGTGTGTTTGTTTCCTTGCGGACGAGAAAAGGGGGAGCGCACATTTCCGAGAAGGAGTGTCCTTTTCAAAAATGCAAGAGGCGTTGCTTTGTTGCCGGCCGTTTTCGCCGGTGTGTTAAACATACTTTAGAAAGGAGTGTCCCCAGACTATCAGAAGGCGGAGATCTCTGATTGTCTGGTGGCGAGACTAATTCTGTGTTGATCCCTGCACATTTACTATCTTTTTCTGGTTGCTGAGAGTTGAAAAATATTCAACTTGGAGTAAAACGCCCATCGCTGTCACTTGTTAATGGTCTGGCCCCATCCTACATCACAGACCTTCTAACCATCTATTCTGGCTGTCACACGCTCCAGACTTAAGCTCGAGGGTGATCGTGCCTTTGCTGTGTCTGCCCCCAAACTGTGGAAGAGCATGCCCCTCCCAATCAGATCTGCCCCCTCCACTGACTCATTTAAGTCCAGGCTAAAATCCTACTTTATTTCATTAGCGTGAGTCCCCCTGATGTGGTCTTCCCTGACGTGTGCCTGTGTGTGTTGTGTCTCTAAATGTGTGAGCTATGTACCTGACAGTTATGTCGCCTTTTATGTATGCGTTTTTTAGCATTTTATTCCTTTTGTACAGCACTTTGGTCAACGTGAGTACTTTTTAAATGTGCTTTAAAAATAAATTTGAGTTGAGTTGAGTTGTTACCCAGAAATTCAAGCAAAGTGGTGAAGGGGCAGGACAGATACCACAAAGACCAACCCTTACGTTGCTGAACAACAACAACAGACGAAAATTAATACTGAACCCACATAGACCTGCAGGTCCTGTTTTCTAAGTGATTCAGCCTTCCCTTCATCCAGAGCAAGGGCCAGAGCCTGTAGATACTCTACCTTGAGCCAACATTTTTACTTACTACACCCTAAGTCACCACATGGGAAATTCTTTCACCACAACAGCTCTATTTGTCTGTGTGTGTGTGGTAGTGTGCACTTCTACTGACCTGGTAAAAGTAAGGGTTGGGCTCAGACTCTCCCACCCCATTGAAGTCCTCCACATTAATTAGCTGGAAGTCAAAGGTCAAGCCCGGGTTGGGAACTTGGAACTCAGGCAGTTGCTGGACATGAGGCAGGTTCCCCAGGTGTTTGTAGCGCCAGTTATAGAGGTTACACAGGCTGTGGGACAGAAAGACAAACACACATTAGGTCACATGGTTATGTCCTATCTGCGAGGATACAGTACCAGTCAAATACGAGTCTTGCTTCGTGTTCAGTCATGGTGACCTACCTTGCACGAGCACGGCCCTGTGCATCCAGATCTATGGTGGGTACTCCAAGGCGCACAAATCGGGTGAAGAGAGACTGCTCCATGTTGGAGTACTTCTGGAAGGCCATGTTCTTGATAACAGGGGGCAACTGATGGTGGTCCCCAATCATAATCCAACGTTTCAGCCTGCTGTAGCCATCCTCTGGGTTCTGTAAGACAAAAGTAAGTGGTAAGAGCACGTGTTACAGAGGACACCTAAACAGTCTGTCCTAGACTCAGTAATCTTTTTCCTTTTTTTTTTTTTTTTTTTTTACAACTTTATTAAATTTTCTTTTTGTCTAATCACTTGATGAGATTATACAATGTTTACAAAATCAGATCTTCAGCAGATAATAACATTTAACTCCAGGTGGGCAGTAAAGCATGAAAGGCCTGTACAGTTGTCTACGTCATGCCGCCAGGTTTTGCTCATTAGATGTGGTTTATTTGGAGTTTGACCTCGGACAAATCTGATATACCAACCATTGCGAATCAAGACTTGATTTAATCACTTAAATGACTGATAAGGGTCGAATGGCTGAATAAGAAAAGCGAAGGGGAGGTGGAGGAGAAATAAACAGTTTCGCTGTGACGTATACCCGGCAGAAGGCTCAGACTGTGACTCACTAGAGAAGAGAGATAAAGACAGGATCTCTGGCGAGGTCGTTGAATGAGCTGATGTGCTTAATGATCTCATCTGTAAACAGACATTAGCACTATCTCGGACAATTAGGCACAACTACCAAAGACAAGCACCATTACTGTGTTTGGAGCCCATCAGTCAGACCTTAATAGAGGAAGTCAGGTGGCAGAAAGCGGAGTCCTGAGTAAAGGATTAAACTAGGTTTGTTGTCAGAGTTTATGACAGTGCTGAGGTCTAGCAGCAAGTTTTCTGACAAGGCATGGCTATAGTTTTTCCAATAGTTGAGATTAACAGCTCAAATGTTCAGTCTTGAGACCTTTACACACTGGGGACGTGCCAAATAAATAACACAAAAATGCAAAATACTTGGCTGCTGATATTTCGCAGCAAAACTATTCATTCCTGCAGCCATGCAAATTTGCAAAAATTCCACAATCCTATTGACCCAGAGCAGCGTTTAGTAGTCTATTTTTTTTCTCCTCTCTTTTTCCCTTTTTTCCCTTCTTCGCAGGTATAGAAAAATACACATGGTTTGGCTTAAAAAACAACGTTGTTACTAACGTAATGTAACCTCATTTGTATGCTCCACATCCTGGCACATTATGTCGTTACTGAAATAACTCAATTGACTTTTTGTTTCACACAGGAAAAGAACAGCAGTCTCCTGGGTGAAAGTCTGGAGTTTGTTTGACCCATTCACCTCCCCTCCAACCCGCCCAATGCGCACTTTCTTGCTCTCTGTATCATAACAGTTGCTCAGAGCACCAAAAAAATGCCATTGAGTCTGCTGCATGTCATACCCTCGCTAAAGGGTGTCTCTATGTGTCCGTATCTGACGTCCAGAGCCACTGACCAAGCATCTGTATTTGACAAGTTGGGTGAGAGACTGGGTTGTTGAATATCCCAAAATATTGTCCATTAACCACAGAGGTTTATTGTCTTCACACGATGGGTTTCGAGACTGTACATCCACCTCCCCCAAAAACCAAAATAAACATCTTCAAAAAATAAACGGCCTTGTCATGTAGCATTTAGACAAGGTTGCTGAGGGAGAACGGGGTGTAAGGGATGCTCTTATACGATTGCAGTCGACCGTGCAGAGAGTAACTGCGTGAGGAATATGTTACATAGTGCATCAGACAGAAAACAGCTTGTAGCGGGGACAACAATGAAAGCAATGATAGGGGAGATAAGGAGATGAAGAGTGATTACATAGACAAAAAAACATGGAGACAGATGTAGAGAGAAGGACAAAGAGGTAAATTATTACCCCTTCAGTCCAGGAAGCTACTGTATGTCTGACTCAGATCTCTCTTAGGCTTCTTTTTTGGTAGCGTTTGGAAGTCTGTCTGAGGTAAGTTGTTGTAAAGCCCAAGATTCTGTGAGCCATTTTGAGTTTTATTCTAGCAAAAAACCGAAAAGTGAGTTCCCACAGCTTAACAGTTACACAATGTCTAGGGATTTTATTGTGAAAGCTAAAAACAGAAGGAGTGAATCTGGTATGTGCTGCTTTGCCAAGGTGGAAAGAAGTTCTAAGGTTGCCCTCTTGGTTCGGACTTAGCCTACATGTGATTGACTGAAGCCTTCATTCACAGTGCAAAAACTCAACTTGAAAAAAGACAAGTTTGAGATTTAGTCAGGACAGGGTTACCTGTAGCAGGAGGGGGATGAAGGTCTCAATCTCCAGAATCTGGGCAGCTTCCTCCATCAGGATGTTGTCATACTATCAAAGAGAATCAGCAATTTAAACCAAGCACTTAAAGCAACTGCAGTAAATACAAGCTTAGCCAGGCTGCTGTCTTTATTTCAACTGAGTAGAGTGTACCTTAAATCCCAGCTCCACCAGGTCATGACGTTTGAGCGCAGCATGTGTACAGGTCATGGCAATGATTTTGGCTTCTTTCACGAGCAGATACTTGGAGCGGTCCAGTCCACTCCTCAGCAGCTCAAAGGCCCTGAACTCCTGCAGGGTAGACATGAGAGAGAAAGTGAGGGTTAGGAGAAATATTTAGGAACACAACTAGTGAAGAGAAATCAAGAAAAACAGCAACCTCCCACAGGCAATTTAAAACTGCTTGTATATAGACCTCTGGGAAGACTTAAGCAATCTCAGACTTATTAACATACTGTAGATATGCATTCATCTATTTATGAATGAAGTTAAGTTTTGCTTTCATGTTTCATACAGTCTGTGGATGGGTGGGTGGGGGTAGGGGGAACTTAAATCATGGTATCCTGACAAAATGATGGATGATTACTGTCACAGATGATGGATAAGGTGATTATCTAAGGTGAAATAATCACACCTCTAAAAGAAAAAAGGCAAAGTTCAATATTCAGATCCAACACCGATACATCTTTGTGTCTAGCCACATTTAAAAACTGTAGGGTGGCGTATCCCCGCCACTTTAATAGCTCCAACTGCCTCTACTTTTGATTCATAGTCATGTTCAGTCGTAAAATATGTTGCAGTGATTGCCAATCTGTCCGTCTTTTAATTAAACATACAATTAACATAATCCCTCTGCCTTCTATTTTCATTAGGAAACAGTCTCCTCTTTTCCCATGATGCAGTGTAACAGAGGTCAGCGAGCCACAGGGCTGCTCTGCAGATAGTATACTGGGTGTAGTTTGCTGTTCAATAACTGCAGCTTGAGCAGCACTTTAGCACAGATTTTCTTACAGGGCTTATGCAGGAATGGAAATTTGAGGGCCAGTTTTTACACAAAATCTGAGCCACTTCACTTCAGAGTGTCGATATCATGGCAGTATGAAAACCGCGCAGTGGGGGAGAAGCACAGAGGAGCAATGTGGGTAAACAGGCGTGCTATTTTCAGGTCGCCACACTGGCTCTGTAGGGGTTGGGAAGGGAGAGAGGAGGAGAGGACGGAAGAAGTGGACTCGGACAGCACTGGAGTATAAATATTTGATGCGTTACTATTTTAGCATTAATATTAAACCAATCAAAACATGCAATATTGATGAGATCTATTTTTAACCCCCATGGCTCCAGAGCGGTTGAAGGGTGAAATCAAGATGGTAAGGATTCACAGACACTGAGAAGAGAGGGAAGAGAGGAAAAAGTAAACAGTGGTGGGACTGCAGAGGAAGAAACAAGAGATGTCTACACAGGAGGAACCCGGGAGGCACATTGTGTTGCTGTCTGTCTGTCTAGCAATGCGTTCTTTGGATTTTCCTATGACAGCTTATTCCAAACTGCTTTTACATTTGAAGAGGCAGACAGATAAGCAAAATCAGCACATTGTTGCTTTTGTGTACCCTGCACCACAGACAGAAATACCTCTTAATGGGCGTACAGATTTCACTGCAGCATGGGTGAGGCCGAGGGAGGAGGGAGAGGTGCTGTGATGCAGTGATACAGAGGCCAGCCAGATAAATCAAGGTCACCACACATGTTGGGATATTACCTCCAGCCAATAACTTCTTTATTGCTTTTTGGAGACCTTCTTGGTGTTCCCATAAATCTGAAATGTTATTGTTATCCCTATAGAAATACTTGACGGACTGAGGAGGAATTATAACACATTCAGCTGTGTGTTTGTCAGTGGGAAAGAGCGTGAAAAGAGTGACAGGGAGGGTAAAAAAGAGGAGCAGTAATAGCCTGCATCACTTTGTTGTACCAACTATCTTTTCAAAAGGGTCAGCAATCATATCTACAAATACACTGTTAAGTATCTTATATAATGTTTCATTATAGCAACTAAAGCAAAGAGACAGGTGATGACTAAAGCTCAGAGAGATGCAAAAGTGGCAGAAGAGCTGCTTATGAGCAGACACATCCACACAGACACAGACAGTGTCTGTTCAATCACTGTTAATCTACAACAACCTGTCACTGTGGTGACTTGGTCGGCACAGTTTGTTGTGCATGGGTGATTGTGAAACACCTGGACACAGTCTGTGAGTACAATCAAATACAGCTGACACAGCCTCTGTGAGTAAGGGCAATACATGTTTACCTCAGATAAGTTGGAGGTGAAGTGCGCCTGTGTGCTTCTAATTACTTCAATCTAACTGTAATGGCATGTGCTCTATAAATAAAATTGCCTTTTTGCACTGAAGTAGCCTCCTTACATCCCGCTGGGTGTTGCTCAGCAGTGAGGAAACTAGTACACTGTGTGTGTGTGTGTGTGTGTGTGTGTGTGTGTGTGTGTGTGTGACATTCTTACCTCCAGCTGGGTAAATATTTTCTTGATGTGGCGGTAGCAGCCCTCTGCGATGTCCATGTCCTCTTCATATGACCGGCCCTTGAACACAGGCTGGGGGGCGTTGGAGAAGTACTTGTGGAAGGGAAAGTGTGCCGCCACAGCTTGCACCTCCACTTTCTTGCCCTGTTTGGGCCTGACTTTGCTCATGTACTCTTCCCAGCGAGAGATCACCTGTGGTGGGAGACAGCAAACTTTCAATACCCTCTAAATGTTAAGAGGCTGAACCCAGTAGTGATAGTGATTACAATTCAGTACTAGTATCAGTGCCCTTAAAGTAAAGTGCCAATACCAATAGGGTACATCATTCGATACCTGTAATGTGAATGGAGTGGCATGTAGTATAGCCATAATTCTGAATGTTTTGGTAGCATTTCGGCATTTAACTTCACCAAACCACGGACTGTATTGATTGTAGCTGTTGCTGTAGCTCAGTGTGAGCTCTACGCCATGGACAGAGAGTCCATCTGGCCTCACACACACACAGTGACAGGGCTAACTGTTCATATGGTTTACGTTACAGTTTACATTACCAAACAGTTTATAACAACTAAGCCGAGCTGTTTCGATGTTGTTGCGAGTTTGTTTGGACCGTTTTAACAGCTGCAGATGTGTTAGCATGTGCCAACTGACTAGATGTTGAACTGAACGTTCTTAAGGGAGGAGAGTGCCTCCGGAGTAGGCAGCAACAGAAAGTTCCTTGATCCAGTGGGGAGTCTGGACAGTCCGGGGTTAGACCCCCAGCACAAAAAGGATCAAATACAGGCATCAATTGTAACGTTTCACTACTACTTGGTACTGGGTGATTTCAGTCGATAACCTTAATGCACAAGTTCCCAACTAGTGGGTCGTGGTCCAAAAGTGGGTTGCAGGTCCATTTTGGATGGACCGCAAGTGACTCATGAATAGAGGTGGGTGTAATTCATCGATGTGGCGATGCATCGAAATGCGGCACGTGACGATTTGGCATCGATTAATTAACGTCGATGCTTTGCTGCAAGACCGGAACAAAAAACACGTAACCGGATCCTTAACGCGCGCGCCGCCCGGACTGTTTAGTGAGTGAGACCACTACAAACAGAGCACGTTAGCTTCTTTGCAAAATGGCAACAGCTTCAGCAGCCTCCAAAGAGCGGCCGATTCTCTCGCCACCGGGGTTGACTGCAACCGTGTGGCAGTACTTTGGATTTTATGAGAGAGAAAACAAGACGACTGACAAGACCTACGCGATTTGCAAGATTTGCAAAGCAAAAATAAAGTACCTCAGCAACACCACAAACATGAGGCAGCACCTTGTACGCTTTCATCCCGAAACGGAGAAGGTTCCTCCGGTCGTGCCCACCACACAGAGGACCATCCTGGAGACTGTCTCCAAACTTCCCAAGAACTCGGAGAAGGCGAAGAGCATTACAAAAGCAATAGCTACTTTCATTGCGACGGATTTACGCCCGTATTCAGTAGTAAACAACAGGGGGTTTCGGTTAGTGGTGCGCACCATGGAGCCGCGCTACAAACTCCCTCACCGAAAACACTTCGCAGAGAAAGAAATCCCCCACCTCTACGACGAAACCAAAGCAAACGTCCTGTCGGAGCACATTGACCAGCTGGTATTCTTGCACAAGAATGTGTGTGTCCCAGATTCTGGCACTGACGATGAAGAGTCTGATGAAGATGAGTAGCACAATGTGGACATTTGCCTCTCTCACACAACAGGAGGATGTAGGGGGTCAAGAGGGAGGGGAGGGAATATGGGAGGACAGTTAACTTTAAGATGAGTGTGAGTGCCACTCTGCTCTACTGTGTTTGTGTTGTGTTTACCTCACTGTACTGAAGCTCCAGACTGAATAAGTTCAGTTGAATTATGCACTTTTGTTCAGAAGAATGCAATTTGTTACCTTGGAATATGGCAGCTTTTTTGTTAAATTATCCTATCTATATTCCAGACTGAATAAGTTGAATTATTTAATTTTGAGGAATGCACTTTTGTTCTGTATGGCAGCTTTTTTTGTAAAGTTATCCTATTCATATTCCAGACTGAATAACTTTCCATTTTCCATTAAATAAATTTGATGGAAGTACATATCTTGTTTACTTGAATTAATGACCTCATTAAATCCAGGGCTTGACTGTTTTCAGTGTTTTCCGCCAATAGAGGGGACTCTTGTGCAAGTGGAGCTTTCCCTGGTCAAAGTTAAGTAGGTCAAAGTGCAAATGTTTGCATAACAGTTATAAAATAAAATATTTTGTGTCTTTGAAAAATACAAGTCAAATGTTCAAAAAACCTTGTTATTTACTTATTGAGTGTAGTTTTAGAGGAACTGAGTTAATTGATAGGCTATTTATTTAAAAATGTAGCCACAGATGAAGACAAAATCAATCTTGTATGGAAGAAAGCATTAAAAAGTGCAATAATCGAAGAATCGTGGCACCAATAAGCGAATCGAATCAACAAGCGCCATAATCGAAGAATCGAAGCGCCCATAATCGAAATCGAATCGAATCGTGAGGTACCCTTGTTGGAACACCCCTACTCATGAATGTGTCAAGTTTGTAAAAACACACTTTATTTGAAGTGCAGTGAATTTCTGACACAAGCTTTTATTTTGAAGGGACATTTTCCTGTTGATAGAGTGAGTGAACAGCAAGCCCTTTTTAGATAGGAATTGTGCAAATTTGCAGGAAAGCCCAATCAGTCTTTTTTCAGCATTGGCAATATAAAAACAACATTGGGGAGTGCGGAAAAATGCCGCCTGCAGCTACTTAACTGAGACAAAACACAAGTTAGCATGATGCTGGATATATTTAACTTTGTGGACCTTGAACTTATGACTAAGGAGCAATCTGGAGCCTGTGGCTAGACCAGCTGGGAACCACTGCCTTAAAAAGGTATCAAGTACCAATACCCAGCCCTACACACATGCTTGTTGCTTGTATGAATTATGGTTCTATGTGTTTTTATGTGATCACACACAAATAGGCCTTCTGACTTCCTAAGTGCCTGAAAGGTGCAGAGGGGTGGTATGCATGACTCGCAGCACTGATATTGTGCTGACAGAAAAATCACAACTGCTCACAACAAAGGACTGTGGCAGCACCGTGGTTGTAGCTTGATTTAGCCACTACATAAATAAACTCACTAAGGTCCTTTATAGTATGCACACTGCACAAGCGCTGACTTTGTTGATGCCTGTCTGAGGTCTACAAAATGCCGTATGAGCACACAGTGGGTGTTCTGCATGGCTTTGCCCAGCCAGTATTTTCTCTACAATTATTTGACCATAGCAATAAACACATTACACAGAAATGTACAAATGGGAACAGATAGCCTCAGTTGTATACAGGTGCCCCTGCTGAGCATCTAATAAACCAGCTTCAACCAAACAGCGGGGTAGCCTAGTTCTATAAATACCCCTATGAAAAACAACATTAAGGGTAACATTAATGAGTCTGCCAGAGGACTAAGCTTAACTGCGTGTTAAATATATGTCTGTACGGACTATTAAGACCACCATCGAAAACCTTAGTTTGTGTAAATGTGCCTTGTTATCACTGACAGTGAGTAGTCTGCTCATGGTCACAGTTTCACTACTCTAGTTCTGTGACATTTGAAGATGTAAATGTCAAGGAGTTGTTACACTGTTGGCCAGTTCTCAGAGCTAAAATAAACACAAGAACTAGAGTTACAATAAAGTGTGTGTTGAGAGTCAAGTCTCTACGCAACACCAAATTAATAAGGAGCCACAGTTGTGTGTGTGTGTGTGTGTGTGTGTGTGTGTGTGTGTGTCAGACAACTGACAGATTTCTGGCAAGGTGCAAAAATGGCACCATCAGACATGAACTTTGACACTAGAGCTCAGGTAACAGTGATGGGTATCCAAGTATTTTCTATTGCTTTGATTCACTAGACAACTATCTGCCATAGTAGTTTTAGCTAGCCTATGACCACCACTAAAAAATATTTCCCTGGCATCTTCACTGCCTTTACACCATATGACTTGCATTAATGTTGTAATGTGATACTTAGGTTTTTCAGAAAAAGAAAAAGATGGATATTAACTGGAGCGCCACATAACACTGAAGATGACGGCTACACGCTTCACCTCCTTACGTTACAATTGTTTCTAACATCTATTTTAGAACCTTTCTACAGACGCACCGGAAAGCAAGTGAGTAACTGTCTGCAGTAGCATTTTTCCTGCAGCCCGAGAGGACAGTGTTAATTAGGCGACACTAATAAACAGCCAGGCTTGAGACTGTTTCTGGCAAATTTGCAGTCTGGGCAAAGAGAGCAGTGAGTCTGGGGAATGGAAACTTTAATAACGTCTGGGTTTGATTGGCATGGATATGTCTGAGGAACAGGACAGACAATGCAGAAATCCATTCTAATTAATTCAGCAAAACATCTCCTGGATCCCCTTAACTCTCTCCCTCCCTTTGTAAATCAATATTAACATCCAAACACAAATTTGAAGGATGTTTGGAGGCTTAATAGTCAGACTGAGAGAGGCTGACTGCGAAAAACAACTGGGCCTTTGTGAGGTTTGTTTTGCTAAACTTATATGTTATTAGGATTTTTTTTTTTTTGGACAGTATGAATCAATGTCAAGAGCAAAATAAGATGAATAGCCTATGCTACGTTGCTTGACTGTTACATTTTGTGACTTTCTCTGCACGTTGCAGAAACACATATACACACCCCGAGTTATAGTCTTACCTGGTAGAGGTAGAAATGTCCTGCAGTCTCACAGGTGTAAGAAACATCTCCCGGGACATCCAAGCTCTCCTGTAACCTCCCCACCTCTCTAAGGAGCTCCAGTCTTCTGGCTAGGACATAGTTAACTCTGCCATATCTGGAGACACAGCACAGCACAGATTAAGAATGATACAATGATGTAAGAAGATTGTTTAAGGTTCAACCAGCTGTTTCTAGGATTAAATGCATCATCGGGTCATGGTCTCATTTCAAAAGGACACTAACTCTGTTAATGTTGATACGCTAATGTATTATAAAACTTCTGATGCACCACGTGATCAGATGGACTCCTGTCAGTTCCTGTGCTCCCATATCAACTGCACCGCAAAACAACTGGCGTCAGGACCCAGGTTCAAAGACCTAAATGCTGGTGTGGCAACCCAGAGAGAGACCTTAAGACAAACTCCTGCATATAACAAACAGGGGAGATAATATTTCTTCTAATTCAGTCAGGACCACTTTAGTCAAACAAAACTTTATTTCCATTTGCAGTATTATATTTGGCAGTATGGCTCTGTTCTGGGGCCTCTCTGCTTTTCCTAGGCCTACGCAAAAAGCCTAAGGTGGAGAGAGCACACCTTTTGGCCCTTCCATGGGGAAACGAGTAAAGCTTGAGGCAGAGAACGCAAACATCCCTGCCCTTCCATGTGCATACATGGAAAGCCTAAGGCAGGAAAAGCAGCCGCAAAGACCCTCAGGGAACAGAGCAGAGCAGCATAAATGACAAACAGAAATGACATTGGTAAGCCAGACACAACATGTTAAGGAGGAGGTGGAGTTGAGGCGGGTTGCAGAGGACGCAGCAACAGTAGGGAGGCCAAAGCAGTTTAAACAGGGAGCCCTGGATGAGATTTTCCAATCGGTTGCATTGAAAAGAATCATGTGATCCATCATCAATCAGCTGCTCCATCAGTTGACTGGGCTGTTTGAGATGAGTTGATGTAGCTGGGATGTGAGCTGAGCCTGACATCGTGTCCTGCCTGAACTAACCCTATGCTCCATTTGTGGATTCAGCCTCTGATCTGGATAATTTCCCTCTGTGGCATCAGCCTGTTAAATGTCGACAAATGGATTAATAGTACAGAGTTAATCATGATTATGCGATTGTTGAGTTGATTGTGTGGAATTTTGCTTGTAATTACTGATATTGTGTTTGTGCTGTTGACTGCAAACAAGCAGGTGGTGAAAAGCCTGGTCGTCTGAGGACACGCAGCATTTAACAGAGCAAAATATGTTAAGTATATTGTAAATCTGACCCAGTGGAGTACAACGGTTTAAAGAGGGCAGAGGCTGTCCTTGACTGTACACAAGATTTGTTTAGGTTCTATGTTGCATCCTTTTGTGAAACCAAACAATACTGCTTAAAAACAATTATCAGGTAGCAACGAGACAAGCAGCACACACAGGAAGACAGGAAGTGGGAGGGGTCACAGGGTAATACTAGAGGTGAGCTCTATTTTTAGACCCTCTGCAAAGATCCTCAGTCAGCAGATGACTCAAAGACAGTCACAGTGGTCTGCCTGTTTGGCCTGAATAAAATTAAATAAAAATGGGGAGTGACCTTGCTTCCCAGGATGACGGACCTGTAATGAATTCAGCTACTGAGACAGAAAACCCAGAACAGATACCCAGGTGTCAACAACAGCATTTATCAACAGCATTGTATTTCTTCTTCTTCTTTTTTCCCCCCTCCTAAATCCAATAAATATAAAGCTTGCACACAACCGCAGAAACTGAATGAGGACGCTGCATTTCATTTCCACCTAGAGCAAAAGTTGCATCATGCCCTTTTCTAGACCAGAAATAATTTTCTTTTACCTAGAACCTATGGTACAAAGAAAGACTGTATACAACTTGGACATTTTGAAGATCTGCCCTATACAGAAACCAACATGCACACTCTACAGCCTCATTAAAAAAAGCACGAAATTCATCATGAAATGCAGAGAGGCATTGTTAATTGATGATGCTGTAGCTTTCCCTTTGTTAGGCATTCGGGGGAGCGCTGCCTTCTATTTTGTCATCTCGTATACAGTGTTAATTAAAACTCTCTGGCTCTCTCCTCTCGCTTGTGTCAGTGGGGTGGAAGGAGTGTGGAGTCTGCATGTTGTTATGAGGCAGCCAGGCAGGCGGGAACATATTAAATGCTGCTAGCTAAAGCTCTTTCTTTTATGTCAGTGTTTTTGCATAATTTAAATATGTAACAGACTGCTTCCATGTGCAGACATCCGCTCCCATACACTGCTATTCATATTACAGTCATACACTCGCAGTGAGCATACAGAGAGCGTACCAAATGAGCGACATGCATCACCCCCCTCCCTTCCTCCGCTGGAAGTGTTGCTAAGAGCTATAGGGTGCTCGGTGCCACAGATGGATAAGGTGGTAATTAACAATGAAGGCTATAAGGAAACTTTAAATAGTAACAGCATCAAAATTTAATTAATATCCAATATCACTGAGCTATTTATATCCAGGAGCTGGCAAAAAAGCTTTGTTAGCAAAGAAAAAGGAGGTTCTGGCTGATTCATCTAATAATGGTGTTAAATTTAGCTGCGGTCATGTAGAACTGTAAATGTTTTGGGTATCTTGAGATAATCGCGCCTTCTCAAGTCTGTCACGAGTGCTTAAAATGCGCTGCCCCCAAACTTCTCCTTTCCCATCTCACTATGTCTCAGTAGTAAGGACTGAGTCACTATCCTTCAAGGCATTATGTGTGTGTGTGTGTGTGTGTGTGTGTGTGCGTGTGTGCGCGTGTGTGCGTGCACGCTCACACACACAGTGGAGTTTACACAACGACGTGGATGAGAGAGCTGGGAACTACTGGGGCTTCCTTAACAGGACTCTAGTGGTTCCTGTCTGAGGGCATTTGTTCTGGACCCTGCCACCTAAGCTTTATGAAGAATAGCAGCACTGTGTGTTTTATGCATCTATTAGGGTGCAGACAAAGAAAATCCTGTAATAACTAGTGTTAAAACTATACGTTGGTCTTGTTAAATCGCACTCAGATAATGTCGCCCGCCAGATATTTAAGAGTAGTCCTTCCTGACCAGAGCCAATAAACATTGTAAAGGTCTTAAATTTGTAAAATAAAATGTGTTTATTCATCTGATTATTTATTTAATCAGTTATTCAGTCTTATTGTTGCAAATGAATTATTCATTCAAAATTCATTCTAATGTATTCCTAAGCTTGGACAATGACAACATTAAAAAAGCTACTTCCCTGTTCAACTTCTAGATTAAGCATTTGCTTGTATTTATTAGTTCAATTAATGTTTTTATTGATTTTATTTTAGTCATTACTGTACCTCCAGAATTATGGTGGTAGTATTTAGTTAAATGTTGCTTTTTTTAAGTTTTACTATGCAGGATTTTGCTTTAAAATAATGTATAGACTCATACAAAACTTATCCCCCTCAACATTTAATTGTGACCCACTGGAGGCGTGTGTATCTATCTGCAGAGACACTGCCCTCTGCCTGTATTTTCTTCTTATTTTGCTGAGGTCTGGAGGTTCCTGCGCACAGTGCACAGGTGAGGTTGTGTCTTTATAAGTTAGTGACCAGGTACCAGACCACAAGCGGCAGGAAATCAAAAAAGAGCCATGAAAATCGTGGATACAGAACAGATAAAAAACAAATATAGTGAACAGAGTGAATTTGGGGTCGGCTTTCACTGGTTATATTGGTAATAAACAATTTCTGCATAGTATACCTTTAAAAAAAAAAATCATCGAAACATCCAGAATGATCAGAATCAGTTTTTTTTACTCAACTGTTTGGAAAACATGTAATCAGACTTTTAGCCATCCATGAAAAAATGTTTTTAAAATTATGTCTCCCTACACAGCCTGTTGCCTCTCCTCTACTAAGAATGAGCGTGAGATCAGTTCTTGGGGTCTGCAGCAGTGATGAAAGGGTTAATCAGACAGGAATTGCCTGAGTGTAGGGCTGTAGGGAGAGATCCCTTACACTGGTCAAAAGGCCTGAGAGGCCAACAGTGCCTAATGAAGACAAACCAGCTCCATGGCCCTGCATAGGGAGTATCGAGTAGCCCTGTCACTGTGTTGGCTCACACTCATTATGTATGTGGGCAGCTGGGCTGCTTTTGTGTACATATGTGTGTATGTTATCTGCTTTGATCTCACTGTAAGTGTTGCCTCCGCAGCATACATGCATTATAAGTCTGTCACCATTTGCTGAATGCATTTCCACACATGCATGTGTGAATTCAAGTTGTCTCAAATATTACATTTGCATTTCTGTTTGTTTAGGTGCATCTATCAGTGTGTATGTGTGTTTTCTCCACCTGTCCCCGGCTGTCCTCACCTGCTGAAGTCCTTCTCAGTCTCCAGCTCCTCTTCTCCGTGGCCCAGACGCAGGAGGTGGCGCTCGTCGATGTCTAGAGCCATGATCTTTTCAAACAACTGGTTCAGAGCCTGGTGTGTAATGAACCAAGGGAACAAGTAAACATGATCAGACATGGAAAATACTTTCTTTGAAGTGTGTGTGCATGTTCTCATCTACCGTTGGTACTTGTACATATAAGCCTGTCTTAACTTTCTGCCTCTTTTTCAGTCTCTATGAATTTGGTCTAATTCTTATTGCAGAGCTGCCTTTGTGTAATATATCTGAGGTATTTATCATGCTTTGAGGTAAGTGTCTAATCCTGTATAAGGAATATAAATGGACGGGGGAACTATTGCATAAGAAAAAGGTTTTAATCATTATATCCAGCAATGCTTCTTATGGCCAAGGTTCCTTTTGGCAAGTTTCCACTGGTGTAAAACAACAGTAGATTACTTTATGATTAAATACTGAGGGGAGAAGACCGGGTCACAGGGGAGCTTAGATTTTAATTTTTCCTCCACGGCTTGAATAGGACTATCGCCTGATTAATGGGCAGTTGTGATGCAAGCTCTAAATTCTCCAGACAGCTTCACTTTTATTTGAGCAGGGTGTTAGGAAAACTCTTCAGAGGCGGTTTGAGTGTAGACGTGCTGTGCGTGTGGTGGATTAACCTGATTTGAGTGTGTGACTATGAGGGTCCTCTGCTCTGGAAAGTTGTGATAGAGGTTTGAGATGATCTGAACGGCAACATCTGTCTTTCCGGTACCAGGTGGTCCAACAACCTAGAGACATGGCAGGAAGAAAAGAAAGGAATGGGGAGAAAGGAATGAATACTTTTAACAGAAAGAAGCAGAAGAGAAGCACAATCAGAAGTTAGGTCACAGTGCAAAGGCGCTTGCCTCAGAGACACCCTAATGGTTGTGACAGCTAGGCCATGGGCATGTCAGAACGGGCTAGACTGGTGCCCCATCGTTAGCTGTGCACAGATACACAATGCAACAAGGCTGTGGTGTTGCCTGGCATGCCGAGACCCAGTGACTGCACAGATGGGGAAAACACAGAGAGCTACTGAAAGAGGAGAAAAGCTATAAAAGGCATCTTCAATCCTTCCTTTTGTACTGAATGCTACTAGCTCTCCATCTATAAAGGTTACAATGATAATGAGCCTCATATTTACTTAACTGGGGGGAATAGCATCTAATTTACTAAATAAATATTCATGAAACAGGTTGGTTTTCGCATGGGTATCTCAGGTGAGTCATTTCTGCTGAAACGGTAAGCACAATTAGATATTCCTGCATAAATCAAGAGATAATCAGCTCCTTGGTTCCCCAAAATGAGAGGCAAGGCTGGCGTGTGTTTGTTATTGCTACTGACAACATATGGCAAAAAGGAAGCTTGGAGGCGGTGAGGAGAGGATCAGAGAAAGACATGCATGTAGAGTTGTTTTACGACTCCACCGATAGCCTACTTAACATCTCTGCCTCGGCTAGCCGCACAATAAATAACCCAGACCCTACTGCCAGTTTCCAATCACCACATCAGAATGGCACTTTTGTCAAAACACTGTGTGTTACCCTTGTCGAGATAACAATAGCAGGCTGGAATGACAAAGCTGTGGATGTGCGTATGGACTGGGAGCGTCCACAGCTGTACTATGTGGCATTTTACGTGTGGTTGACAACTTCATCGGCACAGCCAAAATTACAGAGACGGTTTCGGGGAAATTTGTCATCGCTGCACATGAGTGATGGAGATAGGGACATCAACAACAGCATATTTACAGGTGAGGGAATTCCCCTGGTGTACATCACTAAGATTAATGGTTGCAAATCTTTGGCGTCACACCAGCGAGGTGGAACAGTATGCATCAGCAGTATCAGCACTCACTGGACCAAGTCTTTGCCCAAACAGTGTGACAGTCAAGGATATGCATGATTATTTTATAGGGAAGGGTTGAACACATAGCTCGTCCTCCTACTAAGTCCACTATGCTCTGTAACTTTAAGTATTTTTTTAATACTGCTATCAACTTAATCTTCCATAGAATAAAACATAAGGTGGCTGAACAAGTATTCCATGAACGCCAGATAGTCATGGATACTACTTACGCTTATACTTACTTATGATCTGTTGTTGTCTGTTGAAATTTTGACATTTATTTAGTCAAAAAGATGATTTAGATCTTGCAGACTTTCTATTCAGTTTTGAAACTAATGTAAGAAGCATATATGATACACAACTCCTTACCATGGTGAGTCCTGGCTGCATCCCGGCTCGAATGGCTTCGATTTGAGTCGGAGTGAACTGGATTGTATTCCTGTAAGAAATGCACATTGCTGATATTAATACATCAAGTAATTAGTCAGGGATGCTGAATAGCCTTGACAGCATAAACACATTTGTTTTTTTTTCTTAAAACAGATGCTTAATGCCGCAAGTTTTGTTGTGATGTTTTTTGAGACCATCTTTAAAGATAGTTAAGTCAGGGCTTCCCCATGGACATGTTGTTGCTATCAAGATTTAAATATCAAAGTGCAAACTGGAAATGCTAAAACACCATCAGATGAATCTTAAATTTTCATGGAGGGCAATTATTTTGTGGTGTTTTAATTAGTGCAGGGATATTAAAGCCTTTGCTGTTCACCTTTAATTGCATAAATAAAAAAATTTCCATCTATAATTGTAGGCATAACAACAACCAAAATAGCACCACAACATCGAATGGCAGACAAGTCAGAGCGGATACCATGGAGACAAGCGCGGACAAACAAATCAAAACAGTCAGGGCCAGAGTAGGGTGTCTATAATAAGCCTCTGTGATGTTTTATAGTGAAAAGATGTTTTGGATTGAGGTTAAGCACTTAAGGTATGCTCAGTACACTGACCTCAGAGAAAGGTCGAGTGTTAAGCAAAGACTGAACAACCTCTTGACCCCTAATCTTGTTAAGATGCAAACGGGAAGGCCTGAGTCTTGGCCGTGGCCTCTCACCGTTTGGGCTGGTTGTAGGGATATGGCCCTCGGTTGGGGGTGACGTAGGGCTCAACGATCAAAGTCTTGTCTTCCTCTTCGTCTTCCACTTCTTCATCAGCCTTCCTCTTCTTCCCTTTTTCTGCTTTGTTTGAGATGGGAAACGTGATTCTGGTGGAGCAAAAGAAGAAGGAAAGGATTATTATGGCCATATCTAATATACTATGTAGTACTGTGACAACAGCTGTATCAGACAGTATAAAAATGCCAATATCTATTAGGGGTGGGGGGAAAAAATCAATTCACATAAGTGTTTTTTCTTTTCTTTTTATGATTTTTTAATGCATTAATCGATGTAATTCAAATGTGGAGGTGGAAAGAAGTTGCTGCGTCTATTTTGGTTATCTAAGAGTATCGAGGTCATTTCTGTTTCAAGAAAATCAAAGCCGAAGCGAGAAAGCAGGCGGTGAATGGTCTAAGGACGGACCTTCACCTGTTCCAACAGCAGCTAGAATTCAGCCAGCATGAACTTGCCGCCAGATCAGACAACTTTCTGCTGCCGATACACAGATTAGACCCAGACCGCTGTAAACGCCAGTGCGGGGTTTGCACTGGCTGGATTTGAGGTGCTACAGCCGCTATTGAATCTGTCTCTGGAGCTTCCACTGGATCTCCTCCTGGCAAATAGTGTCCTAGCAGCGGGGACAGGAGGAGGCTGCAGGGTGGCTAGCTAGCTAACCTGTCTCATTTGTGGTCTGATAAACAGATAGAAAGAGTGAGAGTGGTGTGGTGTGAGGGGCTGAACACACAGTTCTACAATGAAATAAGATTTTACCCATTTTAAATACTAAAGCAAATGGAAAATCAATAAGTAGCGGTCAGTATTAATCTTGTTGCAGCTGCCACAAATAATTAAATGAATGGGAAACCTAGCACTAGCGTGATGAGCAGAGACAGCTAAATGTAGCAGTTTGGGTTTACTTCAAAAGGTATGTATTTTCTATTCATTCTATTGTACATGTAATGCACACTTTAGTATGTAAATAAGTAAGTTAACTTTATCTAATACAGCAGCTTTCGAAGAGCAAGGTCACAAGGTGCTTTACTAGAAATAAATCTTTATAAATAAGACCATAAAAAACAGTTCTTTGTTTAGCACTTTTCTAGTGTATATGATGCTGCTGAAATAAGAGTCAGACAGACAGACTGACATGAGATGTGCATTGTTTTTGGATATATGTCTCATAATTTACAGTCCCTAGAAATGTAAAATGCAACTTTTTTTCCATGATCTAGTGTTAAAAAAGTGAACAAAAATCACAATAAATCGTAATCTCGCACACAATACATATTGAATTGGCACCCAAGTATTATAGTAGTGACGAATCAAGAGATAAGCATATCGTCCCAGCCCTAATATCTACACATTAACTTTGATCAAGGTAAGTCAACCTCAACAAGGCCTTTCCATTTGTCATTTGATTATTGGATTTTTGACTTTCACCTGAAAGGGAAGACTTGCAGCTCTGGGTTCTCCTCAGTGACCTTTATGGTGTAACCAGGGAAGCATGAATGTAAATGGTCCAGGGACAGAAAGGTGTCGTTGAAGTCCAACGTGGAGATCTGATTGGGCATTTTGGAGTAGTGGGCACTGCCTGGGTCGCCATAACCAAGGATGATGTCGTGAAGCCAGTCTGGGACGACACACTCTGTGTTCATTAGGTTTCTGATGGTCTCTAGCACCGCCTAAAACAGAGAGACAGAGAAATGTGAGCAATGAAAAACATCAGACAACAGACAACCATCCCACAAGAGGTGGTTTATCTGGATAAGAATAGCTTTGTGGTGGGCTGATGGGACAGCAGGTAATTTGTACGTCTGTCAATTACATTTTAATGAACTGCAAACTGTCTAATACCCTGAGCATCAAACATTGGGTAGGGGAATGTGTTTACTTTTATCTATGTCACACATCAAAGATTGGGAAGAATGTTTCTTGAATACCCATTAGTTCCTGCTCTTTTCAAATTCATAAAAAAAGAAACACTTCAAAGTCATCTGACATTGCGCTGGCTGTGAAAGACAGAAATGGGTGTGCAGAATTAGAAATAGCAGATTTGACAAAGCCGTAATGAGAAGCTCTCAAATAAAAGGATGTGATAAACAGCAAAAGGGTTTTGCGCATTAACAAAATGGAGCAAAATAACATAAGACAGATGGGGTATTTAACAAAAGTTGCACACACTTGCATGGATAACTTTACTGTGACCTGCTGAAAAACTTAAAAAATGTCAACATATTTTACCTTTCTTAACCTTTTTAACAGCAGCTGTATTTTATACTGACAATACAACATGGTTATGCTTTCCGACAGAAAGCATAACAACAGTATACCCTACAATACTGGCTTGCTGCCACAAGGGGATTCTTAAAGGTGAGAGAGGTGGGGGTACATATCACATGACTATCCAGTGAGAAGTGTCTCTCATTGGGATCACTGGGAGGGCCTTGAGTGGGTGGTAATCTCAGAGTTGCCCTGGCCCCAACCTTACAGCTACAATACCCAAGAGAATATAATATGTGCGATACATCACTCTGGGGTTGGGATGTAAGGACCAGAGCTCAAGGTCTTAAGATAAAGCACTCAGATACAATGTACAGTCAGGGCTGATCTCTGTGCTTCAGTGTGTAGTCCAGACCTTGAAATTGTTCTCCTTGGGTTTGCGTCTCATGATGATGTTGAAAGTCTCATATGGGTCTTCCGTGCCACTTTGAATACTGCTGGTCATGTCCTGTTGATACTGGTTTGGGTCCAGCCATACGCGGAATGTCCTGGCGTCTCCACGCAGCTTAGGCTTTGGGTCAGGTCCTAGACCAGAGTGGTTGCAGAGAAAACTTGTTACAGAAACAAAACGATAACCTCTAGTGACGAATAATTAAAGATCAGTATTGTTAAAGAAATAACATTACCAGTGCCAATATCAGTACCTTTAGGGTGCTTTCAGACCTAGAGTTGTCTTGCTTTGTTCCGAATCAGGGACTAATTTTGTCACAAAGTTGCATAATTGCCTAGAGTTGGTTTTACAAGCATTTACAAGCGGACCAGATCAAAACACAAGAGAGCTGCTCTTGATTGGTCAGAATTTCCATTGGAGAAAAATAAGTAAGTAAGAGTAAGAGTACACTTGCAAGATAAATGTGACACTTTCTAATGTCACAATGGAGGGACAACTAGGCAGGTTGATTATAGCGCTGGTCATCGTGGACTATATTGCTGTCATTGTTCATTTTAGTCAAACCATACAGTTTGAAAACGAGGCGCGGCTCCAACTAGAAAACAATGTTTTGATGCATTGGATGTGCTGAATGTGCATATTAAGGCAGTACAGGAGGAGGTGCACATTAATAATCCTCCAGGACTGTAACATGCTCATGTTTAACCCAAACAATGTGTCATGTGACTGCAGTTGGTTCGGATCGAGGTTGGAACATGTTCTCAAACGAACTGCACCAGAGTTCGTTTGTAACCAGAATGAGACCACCTCTTCAAGAATGTCTCAGCCCGGTTGTTTTGGTGAGCACCCAAGTGTGATTGCTGTGTTCACACCTGCCCAAACAAACCGTACTTCGGGGGCGAACGAACTTGAGTTTGATTGAACCAGACCAAACAGAGCAGGTGTGACAGTACCCTTAAAGTGATATAGATACCAATAGAGTACCTCATTTAATATCTTTGTTTCTACTTCATTAAATACTCATCATTTGAATGAAAGTGTTCAGTTACGTAAAATGCCACCAGAAGCCACAGCTGCTTAGTATAGTCATACTTTCAAACGTTTTGGTGGCATCTCAGCACACCACAGACTGTATGGGATGTAGCTGCTGTGGTAGTGGGACAATCACACATCACATTTAATCACTGCATTTAATTCAAGAACACTTGAAATGGTTGGCTGCAAGCAAAACCATACAGTCTTTTTTTCTACATCTGGGTAACAAAAGGATCAAATAAAGGTATAGTTTGACTGGAGAAGTTTCAATACTACTTGGTAGTGGGCTATTTCCTTCAAAATTTAAAAGACCTAAGACTAAGACCCAACCCTATGAATAATATATCTAAATTTGTATGCCATTTTTCACATCACTGTCATAAAATGTTACACAATCTAAAGAAAAATCTTATTCTAGGCCAGGCCAGTAAAACAAAAAAATAATTAAAAAAATGTCAGAAAAAAGCTTTTAAAGGGACAAAGGTGAATATTAAACCTAAATTTATTTAAATTTATTCAAAAACCATGATTTCAATAATTTCCATCCAACCCTTCCGTTAAAAACAAAACCCTTTCAAAAGAGCTCACCATGGCTTGCCTTGCTACAATACTACGACTCCACAGTAACTGGAATTACATAGATGCTTGACTGACAGGCCACAGGCTTTAGGCTTACTCCCATAGGGAGCCTGTGTGGTGCAGCAAGTGCAGCTTTCACAGATGTCTAAATAGATTCTTGTATGGAGCTGCAGGGCACAGAGCAGGAGAGTGAAACTCAATCCTGTTGACCTCTGACGTGTGTGTGTGCCCGTGCATGTGTGCGTCTGTCCCAGTGCACATGTGTACAGCTATGTGGGGATCATCAAATCCCCCCTTACTAAAATGAGTGTGGTGATAGCTTAAGAGTGGAAGCTACACCCTCGACACCACGGGATAACAATGAAGACAGCTGGGCCAAGGTGTGTGGGCCAAAGCAAGTGTGTGTCATTGTATTAAACTGTCTGTTATTAAAAGGCAGGATTAAATCAATACACAAGTAGATTTACATGGAGACACATTTGTTCATTTAACTCGCTATGAATTTGTACTATTGTAGCATCATTTTAGGGTTTGATGATTGGAAAAATATATGAGTGATTGGCGATTGGCTGAGAATACCGCAAACTGTTTTTGTGGGGTTCAAAGTCAGGTAATTGTGTCCCAAAATGCACGTCTGAGTTTGCATCTCCCCACACCTCCATAAAGTGCCCATTGATTTATGTCTCACCACCACCCAGTTACCCAGAGTACCACTGAGCACCGTTGGGGATCTGAAAGTTTAACCAAGCTGACACTGGCAGGGCATGTTCCCTGGCAGCGTGTCTATTTAGAAAGCCCTGCCCTCTGCATATTTAATCCAAACAGATGAGAGAGGATAGGGGAAAGGGTGCTTCAGTGCATGGACACATGTTCCGACATGGGGAAAAGGCAAACACTTAGAATAGCAGGGCTGCAGGCTAGCTTAGGTGAAGCAACCACTCAGAGGGACTGCTTTGGGCTGTGGGGAGGAACACGACAGGGTAAACAGCGGAGATCGAGTTACTATATAAACATATTTTACTTTCCAGGAAAGACCAAAAATTTGAATTTGATCTGCGGGGATCCCACTCGTGTGGACACACACACACAAAACAGAGTGTCTGAGTCTTATTTTTGATGACAGCAGATCTGAATGCTTTTATTAGCGAAATATGGTCGCTTACAGATCAAATTTCATGCTGTGCTCAAATAATGCTAGAACGCCTTGTTGCTGGCCATACCTGGTTTTAGAGATAGAGGTGAGTGTTTTCTATATGACTGTATTCTGCAGGACAAGCACATTCAGTGTTCTCTTACAGAAGCACATCTATCCAGATATAGCCAATGCAGCTCTTCAGTTAAATCCAATAAAGAATGGAGAGGGCAGGGCCCAAAGCTCTCAGGTGTTGTTGTCGACCTCAGGTTAATGGAATGTTAATGTGAACAGGTCAAGTCTCACTGTGACTGTCACCATGACAACAGCAGTCTGACCCTGTCCTGTGGATCTCGGTGGGGATATAGGAGGTCTGACGGGTGGATGGATGTCATTTGTCACTGGTGTGTGTGTGTCTGTGTGTGTGTGTGTAGGCAGGGGTATATATGAGCATACCTTCCTCAATGACACGTCCCTTGTCATCCAGCATACCCTGCACCTCGCAGCCTCTCACGTACACCAGGCCGGTCTGCTCCACAAAGGGCTGGCGCCGGTCGAAGCGTGTGCCATAGGGCAGGTTGGGCCGCACCGTGATCAGAAAGCAAACGTCATGCTTCCGCAGCCCTATAGGGGGAAGAGGATGGAGAGATGGGTTAGAGAGAAAGAGAAAGAGAAAGGGGGGAGAACAAAAATGGTTTTAGAGACAGAGAGGAAAGAGAGATAAAGGGAAGGGACACAGGAAGAAAGAGAAGTGATGGTGGAGTGAGACAGAGTATGTGGGAGATGCGAGAGAAACCATCCCGTCAGCATTTGCCTGATCTTTAAAACATGAAGCTCTAATTATACGATGGGGGAAGAGCTAGTGGATGGAAGGAAGTAATACTTCATACCTCCACTGAATTACAAGAAACAAAGTAAAACCATAAAAGTGGGTATAAAGAAAGTGGAGACATAAATTTGGGATATATTAGGCTTTTTTTATCCACTGATCGCATCATTATTTCTACAGCATTTGCCTACGGAAAGAACCCATTTATTTTCCACATTAATTAGTGCAATACACTATTGGCACACGCTGGCGTGAACATATCCTATATCTTTCTCTGGAGAGCTGCAGCAGGCGGCTCGCCGAAGGCTTCATTGTGCTTTCCATGTTCCCAGTGAATCAATGTCTTTCAAGGCTGACAAGCTCCTGTTAACATTATCTACAGTGCCCTTATCGGCCACACAGAGAGATGGAGAGAAAAACGATCAGAAAATAAAACAAAGAGACTCAGTGGTAAAGGCTACAAAGAAATAGCATGTCTTCACAGAGACGTGAGGTAGGTGGGGGTCATGAGTCAAGGCCCAGTGGGATGGTAAAGAGTGTGTGGTGAGGGAAGACTTTATGGAGGTTATAAACTGCTTACTAGGAAGCCTGTTAGAAGACACGGAGGGAAAAGAGGAAAAGAAAAGGTGGAGCAAGGCAGAAAAAAAGGGGAGGGCAATGATGTATAAAAGCCATAGATGTATGAGGAAGTGCTGTTTAATCCATTCATTTTTTGGTTGATGTTTCCTTTCCACTATCCTTTGTGAGTAAAATATAAGTAAGGACAGAATGCACAGTGTTTCCTCTGATTAGCATTGCTGCTGTATAAAAATCTCTCTTTGCACAATTGGCCTTTCGCTAAGCCCCGCCCCTTTGTCATAGTCTGACAAGCTGTAACTAACTGCACTCCCTGAAGAAATATCATATTTTTAGAAAAATTACACAGTGATTCCAGAGAGAAGCAGACAGAGGGGTCTGTGTTTGAAGGATATATCCAGGATGTCAAACTGACTCAGCAACAACAACAGGTTAAAAAGACAAAGATAGTTAGAAGCTATAGGCTATAGGCTATAACTATAGGCTACAGATCACAGTGGGCTTCCCCCTGTGCTGCTGCCAGCACCTGGACCTCTGTCGCTGGACGAGCAGGGATCTCCGGGGGAAGTCAAACAACGTTCATCAGCACACACTGCGATGACACACAGCTGAATATCAGCAAAGTTTCCCTGCTTCCCTTCACTGGTTCCTGTACAGCAGGGTCGGTCTTTGTTTCACTATTATAATCATTAAAAAGCAAAAGCAGCATGTGTATACATTCAGTAGGTTATATCTTCAGTAGCTAGCTAGCTAACCCTACACTTTTCAGGGTCTGATTTTGGTTTTGGAACAGGGAAGAAACGTATATCTTTTTCCAACCTCTCCAGGTAATAAGTATCATTAATACACAACGTGCCCCAGACACAACATTTAGCTCCAAATCCACAAAACCAGCCTGAAAATGAAGGAATCTGAAACATCTGCATTAGAGTCAATGGAGCACAGCTGGGTTGGTGTCGGAACCTGGTCTTAGCCGGCCCAATGCTACGCTATGATTGGCCAGTCTGCGTCTGGGGCCGAGACTTAGCAAAGGGTTAATTAATTTACTATCTCTACATTAAGCAACCAAAGTTGGGGACAAGCAAAGATTATAAATCCATCATCCCCCGATCAGGGTTCTCTGATCAATCCGCAACCAGTTGTTATCAGTGGATATTCATTTTAAGTAGTCTAAGAGCCAATCAGATGACACAACCTGAGGCTCAGACTGAACATTCACTCTTAAATTAATGGTTTCCGTCTAAGATGGCATCCAGTTCACCTGCCTGTGTCGAGTGAAGACACGCCATCTCTCATCACACACACACACACACACACTGAAAGCTTCTGATTTCTCATCTGCATCTCTTCAGAATTTAATTTATTTTTTTGTTTGGGACTGGAAATGCAGGGTTGATTAAGGAAGATCGGGGGCAACTGTAAAAAAAATTGGCTCTTATTCAAAAACGTGTGTTCGGATATATTTTTATGTAGGTAACTTGTATCTGTGTTCTCCTTGTTAACGGTTGTCAATTGCAATTGCAGGAAAGCTAAATCAGCATAAGCGGACAGGTATAAAAAGTGATTAAAAAACATAAAAGATATTGACCAAAAAAGATCTAACAATGACAGACAGACAGACAGACAGACAGACAGACAGATAGACAGACAGACAGACAGACAGACAGACAGACAGACAGACAGACAGACAGACAGACAGACAGATAGACAGACAGACAGACACACACACACATTCTATTTACCTTCCCACTCATTCTTGATATGATCTTGCACATTGAGGTTAACAGTGACATCAGCTCGCACACGGGCAGGCCAGCTCTCTCCAATATTGGGCTTGGCAACCTCTACTATGGAAAAAGAGGTGATCGTTTGTGCCATCCTGGCCCAGCCCCCAAACACCACTCCACCGTACTCGGATTGCCTGCGCAGAGGGACAGACACAACAAGAAGTTAGACAAGCGCTGTGGGCTGTTGTCAAGATTGAAATCAGTTGGATTTAGGGCAGCACATGGCACTACTGCTTACTTATTTACTTTTGCAGGAACAACAAACAAGTTGCTACATCACTTGACATAATGGGAGCACTTAGTATGTTAAGCAATGGGTTTCCAAATGCGGTTTACCAAATGTCACAGTCTTTTAATAAAATATCATCAATGCGTCATGCCACCTTGTGAGAGGCAGACAGAGGACAAGAATCTGCTTTCATTGATGTGAGAAGACAAAGAGAGCTGCAGCAGAGTTAATGGGAGAAATTTGTTCTACTTAGGCAGAAAAAAGACACCAGTGATGCTTATCAAAGTGTGAAGATCCTATTTCAAACTCAGACTCTGTCCTAATTTGTCTATTGATAGGTTTTATTACTGCACATGAGCCTTTTACCACCCTTTTACATTTTAAGGAAAATCTTAGATCTATACTTTTATCTGTTATTACTGCACTGCTGAGGGCTGGGAGGAACATTTCCTTTTTTTAATGTATGCTAGCACACAAGAAAATAATAAAAAACTAAACTTGAAAATCTTGAATCTTGAAAACAACAAGAGATTCTGGATCATGTTCCCTGTAGCTTTACAGAGTTGAAGACATCTCACCATGGTTTCATACGCCACACCACATCCTCTATGTCCTGTCTGATCTCATAGGTGGACTCCAGACGAAAGAGGTTAAAGTTTCTCAATAGGTAGTCATGGAGGGTCAGGAATTGGAGATTCAACTTTGGTAGTGCCAGACAGCCTGAAGAGAGAAAGAGTAAATAATCATGGATTGTACACAAATAATGGACACACCCACCCTGACACCACCTATTATTTTGAAGCATCGTTTGGCATTTTGGCTGTCGCAATCTTGGAATAACCAGATTTGGATGAGAGGGTGGAGCTAACCCTAACAGTAGCTGCTAGCTTGGTTAGCATGGTTTACTGTGATAATGCTAATGCTAATTTTTGCTAGCAAAAAACAGGCTTAAATCCATTAAAAAAAAATATTTACTGAAAAAAAAACATGCGACTCCTGAGAGGGTCTTTGGTACAACCAAATGCTGAACGTTTTTAGGCGACCAATATGTTACAAATGAAGCTCAGCGTAAGTTCAATCAGGAAGATTTTCTTTGTGCTCATCCATTCACAGTTCTCTCCATCCCACCCCCACTGCTTCCTCTAATCAGCTGACTATGGGTGTTCACTCTTCTTCACTCTAGTTATTCAATCAAACTTCACCACGATCTTGCTCAGCCAATCAGGATGCCACTGCAAAATTTAAAATCTGCTCTCTCCTCTACTGCTGCTGTCAGCTGTCAGCTGTCAGCGCGATCACCTCCAGCCATCGTATCCAGAGTCCAGGACAAGCTCAACAAAGGCCCATTCCTCTACTCATCCAGATCATCGAGACTTCTCCATCTTCTCCACATCTCATCTTCACCACCTCTACCATCACCAGCATCTAGACCCCAGGGGGTTCCCTATTCGACTATGGATTCATCATCCTCCTTAAATCATACCATCTCGATGGGGTCTAATCGCCGAAGACTTTTCACATTTTTCATTCTCATGTCCACCATTAAATATTCTTTTTATTATAAAAACAAGTCTCTCCTGATCCAATTCAATTTCACGAAGTGAAAACAAACTGAAATAGCCACAGCTACAGCTGTGCCTACGCTCTGTGAATCTGGGGTTACAGCATGGTTATGTTACCTAACCAACATTGTCGCCATGGTAGTGACTTGGCAATGGATGGCACCCACCTATCACTCAAAGCAGCTGCACCCTAACTACACATAAGTTTAAGCCTTAAAAAAAAGTGAGTTATACAAAAATTCACCCCTACAAAGTTGTCAAGAAGGGGGTTTATTGACAATTAGTCCATAAAACATTCTACTTATCTTTTCTATAATATAACAAACCACCTTTGTAATATCAACTGTGTAAACTGCTGCTTCTACACAGACTACTCATGTTACAAGTTACAAGTAATATGCTTAAGGGATTTTACTCCAATGGTCAGTGGTGTAAGAGTTGCTGAAGGTGTCCTTGCCAACTAAAGAGGATTCCACAAGAGAGGTGCCAGTTCGGTGCCAGATGAGTGCCCTCAGGATCAGGGATAACACAAGGTGTGGGCGTATGCTCTGAATACGAGGCACTGATCAGACACTGAAACTAGCATGTGTGCTCTTGTGCACGAATACTCGCACAGACATGCAAAGCCCATCACAATTCATACATGCCACACACACCTTCGCCTGAGTAGTACTCCGTCGGGACGATGTTCTCATCCCAGATTATCTTCTCTGTTGGATAGAGGGGCATCTGGTTAAGTTGCTCAATCTGAGAGATTCTGCGCTCATGACGAGACACCTGTGTGAGGCAAACAGTGAGAGAGAATGAGACAGTGAGGACAAAGGCACAGACAGCTGGCTTAATGTCTAGGATCTTTACCTTCCTTCTTTCTCAAAGTGAGACGAGGAATTACAGAGAAAACATTCCCACAAAATCAGGTCACTCAACAAATCAGTTTCATCATTCCCACAGTTCACGTCTGGTTCAACTGAAGCCTTTTATTATTTATCATCCTCAGTGCAGTTCTGCTGCCACACCTCAGTCGGCCACTGCTCTTTTAAATGTACAGTACATGTTTGAAAATGGACATAAAAGTAAAGGCTACTTTAAGGGCTGAACATTTACACATATTTTGGATGATCAAACCAGGATATCATATTTGTTTACATGTGATTATATCTAGAAGGATGGGCAACCATGGCACGGGTAATCTAGAAGTACTAAATCAAAAGCAACAGGATTATGCAGGTGTTATGATTTGATATTTTAACCTTAGATAAAGATGCTCTACACATATGAATGTTACTGCATAGTAATGATGTCACTAGTTATTTTCTGATGTATAAACCAGGGCTGTTACTTTTATTATCAGTTAATCTGGGGATTATTTCATTGATTAATTTTTTGTTTTGTTTTTAACATGTTAGAAAATAGTGAAAAATGACCATCATAATTTCCCAGAGCCAAAGGTGACATTTAAATGTCTCATTTTTGCACCCAACAGTCCAAAACCCAAAGACAGTGTAGGTTTACTAATACTGATAGCACAAAGAAAGGAGGCGAATCATTTGTGAAGCTGTAACCAGGTAGTTTGGCATTGTCGCTTGAAAAACTGAACTACAATAATTAATTACTCATCAAGAGTTCCCACTTCATTTTGTGTTTTTTGGCTACTAGATTAAAGGTATACTTTGCTAATTTTCAACCAGGTTTGTATCATAACAGTTTGAATCGCATGTGTAAATGGACTGTGGTAAACTTCCCTCCATCTTACCACAGCCCAGATCTCCCTGCTCATCCCAGCTGGTTCTGGGGCTGTTGCTCAAAAGACAGTTTGTAATTCTGCATTTCCATATTAACTGCCACCATGGACATAAAAAGTAAAAAAGGTGGATCAAAAGAGAGACCCGCCCCAAACGCAGCCTAAACTCCAATCAAACTGTAAAAGTAAGCAGTGCCAATCAAATCTGAACCATAATTATGTTACTGCATTGCCTATTTCTTATCTACAATGTTTTCAGAAACATATTTTAGTGCCCTGTTTAGCTGAAAGTTTGTGAACAGGAAGTAGGCTCCATGCTGCCTTCTGTATCGTAAAAACAGAGGCAGAAAAAACTGAGTGCTGATCAAATATAAACCAAGATTTTGTTATTGCACTGCCTTACTGTTTACCTGTAATACAGTATTGTTTGTTACCAGCCAGCTGCCATTATGTTAAACGGAGGAGCTTGCATAACATCACCTACCAGTGTAATGGTAGGTTACTAAATCTTGAGCAAAAGCAAATGCCACAGCCCCTTTCCTTAGTTTTCTCTGGTCTTGTGGCACCAATTCCAATTTTTTTTGTCTTTCTACTGCATAGACAGCATAACTTTATGAAAAAACATCTTTCCAGCAGTGCAATATTTCTTTAATGCCCAAATTAATTCACCTTTGCTACACTACTCATTACCTTAAGGTATGTATTTTCTTGAAAAAAAGAGCTATTTCTTCAAACACTGCTGGTAAACAGGAAGCTTCTAGTCTAATGTGCATGTATGTTTCAATGTAATGCTTTGATCTTTGAACCCAGCACCTGTCCTGCTAAGGATTTGTGGATGTGCACACATACATTTTGCTATCATGTTCTTTCTCTTCTGGGAAAAGAAATGAATTCCATAAATTTTTAACAGTGTCAAGGGGAGTGATATTTCCTTTAGAATACAAACCAGCTCATCTATTGCACCCGAGGAAGTAAGGAGCCTAAACACTGGCTCTGGTGCACTGCCTCCTAAAAAGAATGGTTCCTCCTCCCTGAGCATATTCATGATAATGTTCTCTGCAGAGAGAGCAATTGTTTTGCTACGGCGTGGCAGAGTCGTAGTCCTGTGGCCCCCTCCTCTTAAACCCACACGGTCAGATATGCTGGTTGTTGGGGGCAACCTCGGGCGCAAACAAATGAGTCCCCTGACATTATCTCCTGCAACAATCTAATCAGATAATTATGAAACGGCTCTTCGCCATCGCTTCTCGGAGAGGACCTGGGGAGGGTCTGAGTGGGTAATTATGAATAACTGCAGGTCAGCCTCGAAACACCCACTTTGATGAAGAGGTCTACAGCACATGTGTGAGTGTGTGTTGGGAAGACTAGCGGGACAAAGGTCCAGCAGTTTCCTGGAGGGGGTTTTAAAAATGAAAATGGGAGAGCAGGGGAAGGGGAACCAGAGAGAACAATCAAACCAGCTCTAGCCTTTCAAGAGATACTTAAAAAAAAAAGACAAGGAAAAAAAAGGCACTGTCTTCAGTTTACCCTACGTCACACAAATGCCCATATAAAGCTGTAATTGGATTAGAGGGCAAACTCAAGAGGGACGGGCTGTGGAGAGGGGATGCTATATGTATTCCAAGGTCAAGGGCTTAAATTAATGACTTTAAAATGAGAAACACAAAACCTATTATGCCGTAGTGCTGACTGGCCAGTTATTGTTCTGGAAAATAACTGGTCGCCAACATTGTTTGTAGAGGTGCACCAAGACCAACTATGCATCTTTTATATGGCATGTTGACAAGCACATAGTGCCTGAAGTATTGCTTCATTCCCTCACACAACTTAACTATTTCCATCTAATCAATTCAAATGTCTGAGGCGTTATACATTATATTGTTGGGATAAATATTTTCGTGTTTGATGTGTGGTAAAGCAACAGGACCATATTTTCTGCATGTAAGTCTGAATTCCCATTCCCATAAGCCATATGTCACTGGTACGTCTCTGCATGTCCATCCAAGATTATACTGTAATAGATGTAATTATCTTTATCCTGACATCACATCCTACTGTGAAGCCCCTAACCCTCACTGCATGAAAGAGGCAATATTTGACAATTGTAAATAAATATCTTAAAAATGCCACCAAGACTTGAGAGCTCAAACGCCTGCATGGACTATTTAATGAAAGCCAAGACTGCACCTACCAGCAGCTCAAGGAGAACCTCCTTCTCATAGGTGGTGTCTTGTCCTTCAGACAGCTCTGGCAGCAGACACAGATACGAGGCCACCTGGTGGAGCGTATTGGGACTACGGAGAAAGATGAGATAAACAAGTGGTTAGTCAGCTAGAAAAGTTGCATTTGTGATTACACATGTAGTTGACACTCCAGAGCAGAGATGACAGTAAGGAATAAATAACTGCTGACCAAAGTAAATGATTTGGTTATGACTGAAAAGGTGAAGATTAAGATTGAGAGAATGATACATTGATAATAAAAAACATTCCCACTGTGTATTATTGCTTCAGTGCATCATATTTGCAAAAAGTAAAAATGTGTGGGTTCAGCCTCTCTTTTGGGATGCTACCTCCCCCTCTGAGAGAGATATTTCAAATGGCGACAGCGACAACACTATATGTGTGAAGATACACCGCCTTATCAAATTCATGTGCTTGTTAGCACTGCAGCACAAAGCAATTCTTCTGTTTGCTTTGACACTCACTCCTGCTCTGTCAGCATGTGTGTGTTAAGGGGCCGCGGCGCACTGATGCGACAGGATTATGAAAATCAAAGCCCATCTCCGTCTCGGAAAGCTGAGGCATGGCTCTCTGCATACAGACCTGTTTTAATCAGGCTGACACACTGTGACACGGGCAGGGTCTGGTACACAACGAAGGACAGGGCCTGGACACATTGTGACAGCCCCGGACAGCCACACGTGGCTCTGACCTGGCTGTATCCGTGCATGCGCATGCATTCTGCTACTTGTGATGCCGCGCTTGGGCAGTGGGGTGGCAATTCTGCCAGTGTTGCAATTTAATGGCCCCGGTGGATGACCTGGCATAGGTCATGTGGACGTTCCCTCCCTTAGCAACAAAATAACAGCAGCACAACAACTCACTCTAAGTAATGGAGATGACAGGGCCAGGTCATGACTGACAGCTGAGCTACTGGCAGGGTAAGGTAAGGATGGGGACATCATAAAAACTGGTCTACAATAAGTTTACTCTTCAGCCTGAAGGCTGTCTTGACCCTTGCTCAGATTTTGGATAAGCCATTAAACAGCAACTTTATTTAGCTAATGCATAATGACATCAATTAAGCAAAGAGCAAATCCCCAAAGATGTTACCTAGCCAGAACAGGGCACATTCAGCTACACACTTGTGTACGCACTACGCACAGCCACAATATGAGATGACATAACAAGCCATTAATAAGACAAATAAAAAACAAAAAAATATATCAGCCTTCAATATGCTGGACAAGCTCATATCTAGATTCATATGGCAAAATAAGAGACCAAGAGTGAGACTTAAAACGCTCACTCTTGGGAAGAACAGGGGTGGACTCAGCCTCCCCAATATAAAATACTATTTTTGGGCCGCGCAACTAACAGCAGTGGTAGCCTGGATTGACATGGAGTCAGGATGCCAGTTATACCTCTATCCGCTCTAGTGTTTTTGAGCAAGCAGTCCCAGAAGAAATTGGAAATCAAAATGTGTGGGTGAAACACACCTTAAAAGTATGGTCGACAGTCCAAAAGAGAATTAGAGGGACAGCTGCCCTTTCACGGGCTATGCAGATTGCTGGAAATCCGGATCCCCCCCCCCCCAACAACAGATATCACTTTTAACAGATGGGCAGGCAGAGACCTAAGGGTTATGTGACCAGTTGTTCTGTGACAATGTTTTCCAAGACAAAAAAGTGATATGTTCCGGTATTTTCAGATTAGGCATTACATCACAAGCCATAAAGACTGGAATACAATTAAAAATGCTCCAACAAACGTAGAAACATACTTTATTAATATAATTAAACATCGGCTACCCAACAAAAAGCATGTTTCCCATATATACAGCAATCTGTTACTGGATACACCAGACAATACTTTTTATATCAAAAACAAATGGGAGCTGGAGTTAAATATTATAATTGAGGATGGAGAGTGGGAAACAATGTGCATTGGATGTCATGAGGGTATTAATAGTAACATCTGGAAGGAGTTTGATTGGAAGATGAAGACAAGGTTCTTTAAGACACCTTCGGTAGTTTCCAAATTTGTAGATAACCCAGCTGCAACATACTGTTGGAGAAAATGTGGAATGGTTGGCGACCACTCGCACATATTTTGGGATTGCCCTATGATGCTTCCTTTTTGGAAGGGGGTAAAGATAGCGATAGATAAAGTTCTGAGAATTGATTTACTATTCACCCAAAGTCAGTTTCTTTTCGATCTAACTCCTGAAGACATGTACACCAGAGACCAAAAGCACCTGTTACATATACTCTTGATGACTGCTAGGAAAATGGTGACAATAAAATGGATGAATCCACAGCCACCTACAGTGGCACAGTGGAAACAGAAGCTGAGGGAGGTGTATGGAACGGAGGCTTTAACTGCTCAATTACAATTAAGGTCTGATGTCTTTGTGAGGAGATGGCTACCTATAGCAAGATACCTCTCTAACTGAGGGGAACCCCACACTATGCTGTAATGTCTTAACTGTCCATTTATTTATTGTATTTATTTATTATTTATTTATTGTGTTTTTCCATGTTTAATAAAAATACAGTTAAAAAAATGACAAAGGGCTTTTATGGCAGCCTGAATCTTCCCATTCCTTTTCTTAGTCACATAACATCCTCAGAACAGGAACCAGGATTAACTGAGAAGTGCAATCGATAAAATACTAACACCCTTTCCGATAACAGGACTGCGCTGAAGACTAATCCACAGAGCTAATTATACCCATTATTTTGGCATTCCCATTCCTGATGACTCTTCAATTTTGCTAGCATTTCACAAAGTGATGCATACTCTTTGATCATGTAGTAAATTCATTTTTTGGGGGGTCTGAAATGACACACAAACTTGCATGTTTTATGTAACTGAAAGAAGTGCGTGTGTGTGTGTATGTATGTGAGAGAATGGGTGTGTATATGTGTGGGCAGACTAAGCAATAATGCTGCGTTTGTGCGTTTGGGGGACTTAGCGGATAAATTCAGAGCGGCGGGTGACTGGGAGCTTAGCCCGTGGGTAGCGCAGCTGGAATAAACTGGCATTAGCGTGAGTTGTTTGGATGAAAAGTGCCTCGTTAAATCTGATCGGCATATTTGGAGTTACCCAGGAGCTGCTTTGGTGACAGTTGTGGAGTGGGGAACAATGCAGTCCCTGCTATATTCAAAAGCCTAATTCTGGGGAAAAGGAGCAGAGCTGCTACAAATACATGAAATGGTTCAGCGCAGTCTTTACCTGATTCAGCTCGGCTCGGCTCATAACCCTCCGCCTGACTCAAAGAAACTTAGTGTGGGGTTTAAAAATTTATAATCCACTAAAAAAAGTTAAAAAGAGGTGATGGATATACAAACATTGACTGCAATTTGTGTTGTTCCAGCACAGAACCTCAGAGCAATTATGACAAACAAAAACATGAAGACAAATAAGTAATCAGTCACCCACTTTGAGTGTGTTGTAAAGCCAAAACATAGTGGTTATAAACTTTCTAAAAGCTTGGGTGAGTAATTTTAAATTTTCATTATGACATTAAAATGCCAAGAAAGGTTAGAAACCCCAAAGTAATTACAAGTTACCAATAAATCAATGTCTTTTCACTCCCCTTCAAGCGTGCGTGTTAGTTTAAAAAAACCACACACAGGCCAGTTCATCAAAGCGAGGGTGCTTTTTAGCTCTTTGGCGAGCTAATATGATCCGACAAACACAGCTGTTCGGAGAGTTTATTCTCAAGCCACTGCAAATCGATTAAATTAATGAGGCATGCCTCTCTCTCTGGCTGGTACCAGCTGCCTGTTCAAGGGCTCACTAGCTGCCATTTAGCAGGGAAGTCAGGCAGCAATGGCGGTGCTTATGCTATACTGCAACATAAGACCAAGATAGGTAGGCAGTCTGTGTGTGCTGGTACTTCAACTGAGGCTTGTATGCTTTGGTCCTTAAATAAAAGGTCAGATCTGTATATTATCCGCAGACAAACTGCTGGAGGGCTTGTTTGTGTGCAACTCTCTACCACTGACAGCTCTCCGAGAACGTTTAATGTGCTCTCTAAAGTACATAAGGGCAGGGGGTAAAAAGGATGAGCCACCTCTACCAGGAAGTGGTCCTGTTAGCTAGAACAACACTCTGGTGCTCAGTTCACTGTAGTTGTACTCAGTCCAATCATGCATACTCTCCCTCCACATCCCTCCATCTGTGCACTGGCGAGCTGCAAGTGCACTTGTTCATTTCAAGATTCACTCCGGATGTTCTGATTTACCTGAGATGCCCAAAGTGTTTGGTCAAGGATTCTCGAGTGTCGACTGCTGCTACGTTGGACAGGGCAAAGTCCTGCAACTCTGGGAAATGAGCAAAAGCTGCCCTCTGCAAGACAGGAAACACACAGCAAAACACTCATGTGAAAATCAGATTGGTAGCAAGCAGTATGATTTTGTTTTCATATTACACAGTTGCTCTCCCAAACAACATGAAGCTACATACGCCTGATGCACAATAATATCCAGAAGATCCATGAAGAACATCCTGAGCACTTTCAGTGAAAAACAACAGCTGAACCAAAGCAAACAAGACAAAGCAGGCAGCCCAGATTTGCCACAGCATGTCTGTCTGTCCCTCTTTATGTATGCTGTTTACCTGTAGGGAGAGGATCCTGTCATAGTGCAGAGTGGTCATCTCTTTCTCTGTCAGGGCGTTTCCTGTCTGGTCATTGATCTCAAAACCTGTGTAGAACTTCAGCATGTCCAGCAACTGCAGAAATGTAGCAATAATACAAGTTACTTCTACGCATGAAAATGATGAGGTGATTTAGATTTCAGGGTGCTGACATACAGTAATTTCAAGTGTACATGCATATGCAGTATTTCCCTGTGTTTGCTGCTGTGTACCTGGCAGAAGAGGTGTCCCTCCTTCTCTCTATGGGTGAGGCTGGACAGGTGGCAGCTGACCACCAAGTGAGAGTCATCCAACACTGTGTTGAACCAACGTCGGGTGGGCAGCAGGGCCTAGACACAAAGGACACCATGTTTACAGATTTGGACGTCAGGCTTACGTACATTCATTCATTAATCTTCAATAACCTCTTATTCTGTTAGGGGTCACGGGGAAGCCGGAGCCTATCCCAGCTGACATTGGGTGAGATGCAGGCTACACCCTGGACAGGTCACCAGACTATCACAGGGCTGATACAAAGAGGGACCACTCACGCTAAAATTCACACCTACAACCAACTTAGAGTCACCAATTAACCTGCATGTCTTTGGACTGTGGGAGGAAGCTGGAGTACCTGGAGGAAACCCAAAGGCTTTAAGTTGTGGCTAAAATACTGAGCTTTGAGAGTTGTATGAGGGACTTATCCATAGTCGCTGTATTACCTACAGCAGGTAGCTGTCGGCATGCCCCTAGTTTGGAAAAACAGGCAGCTCAGCAATGAACCCCTGTGAACAGGAGGCAGTGTACACTGTATTTAGTATATTTTCACCACTTTACCATGATGTCAGAAAGCCCCCTCCGACAGGGAACTGAAGCCGTTATCTATGCTCTTTTTAAAGCCACCAGACCAGAGTGTGGATAACCGTCGGGCCTGGTTTCAGATAACAAATCAGAAATTTTGCTGCTGTGTTGTGCTATGGCCTATTCAATTAATTATGAGATAACGCCTGAAGGCAACACAGGCTCTGCTCCAACTGAGTGTGTGTGCTGCTGTGCGTGCGGCGTGTTTGACTGTGCGTAACAGCAGCCTTTTGATGGTCATTTACACACTGTCCATGTGTGATCACGGTAAACAGACAAGCTGTAACCATGGTGATAACTGTGTCAGGTAATAAACTGTGTCGGGTTCGGACTTAAAAATCAGAAAGGCAGTCAGGTTTGGGCTGGGCTCTGTTATAACTGTCTCGGACTCAGGTCGGGTTCGAACAGGAAGATGCAGCCTGAGCCGTGCTCTACACCAGACTCCTTGGGGGAAAAAACAGCAATTTTACTTCGCAGAACACCGGAGTTGCTGGTCTACTGCTGCCTCGATCGATTAGTTTGCTTGTGTTATTATGTCACCTGTGTTGTAAAGTGTTCAGATTCACCAAAGTCACACAATAACACAAATAAACTAACCGATTGAGGCAACAGTAGACCAGCAACTCCTGTGTTCTGCAAGGTAAAATTACTGTTTTTGTCAAAGGAGTCTGGTGGCATGGAAGAGAGCATAGCTGGATATAATGCTTCAGTTCCCTTTCTGAAAACAGTGCCTGATGGCAAGGTAAAGCAGAGAAAATATTCTAAATATAGTGTACACTTAAACTGATAATGATTTTTTAGGTGGCTAAAATACGTTTTGCTGCTGCCCCACAGCAGTACATTGCTTGGTGTCTATGGCGGTACTCCTGCCTGCTTCTCCTGACAGAGTGAATGCCAATACACCAAATATGAAAAGCTCTGAACTACCCCTTAACGTCTCACAACTGTGTGTAACTGGAATACATTTGGTAGTATAAACATGCAGGGGGGGGGGGGGTTCTACTCAATGGACAGGACCAAAATAACTAAGAAAAACAAGCCATGTTTTCAGGAGAACTGTCGGATGGTTCTCCATCACCACAGACAAAAATAATTAGGTATTGTATGAACAGACAGCTCTCAGGGGTCAAAAGAATCAATAGGCTCAACAACGACAACATTTCCCGGCATCTGGCCCATGAATATCCATACATCTTATTGATCCATGGTCTTTTCTTGTCTTGAGGTTGTTTTGAAACATATGATAGAGAGGCAAACAATGAGGCAAACTGGCAGCGGGATGAGAAGAATACTTCTATAGCCATCATTTATTTGCTTGATGTAGCGCACGAATATGACATGAAGGCAAGTACAGAAGCAACCTGTCAAAACGAGATAACAGAGCTGCTTTGGTAGGAATATAACAAAGAAATACTGTACGTGTTGATGGGCTGACAGGCTGAGTGTGAGAATGACTGGTGCACACAGGACAAAAAAGGGGTTCAATCTATCACATTATAAAGGCTGAAAGAGAACTGCCCGGAAAAAAACGGCATCGTGAAACAGAATATGAAATGGAATACCGAAATGCAAAACACCAACAAAACGAAATATCTATTATTTTATTCATTGAAAACTGCTCTTCAAAGGCAGCAGGTGCAGCAAAGTGATACCTAAACACCGAGAGAACAGATACCTTTATATCCAACAGCCATCTTTGATCTCAACACAGTCCTGACAGCCAGCATACAAGACGCATGAAAATGGGGATCTTTTTTCCCTGCATTAATTTTCAGGTCGTCATCAGAGAGGGGAAGTATGGATTTCAGGCAACTGAGGCTTTGTAAAAGGATAGCGCTGAAGGACAGAAGATGTCTCTGGAGACAGTTAGCTGGCCGGCCACTAGCCGCTGCCAGGAACAGCAAGGCCGGCCTGTCAGCAGGACGGCCAGATGAAATCTATTGAGCTTCCTCGCTAGTAACAGGAGATCTGCACAGCCAGCAGCAGCAGCAACAATCTTATGTGACATTGTGTCTTCACTATGGATAGCCAACCTCATTGGCAACGGTTCCTCCCTGAAACACTATGTCAAATTTAATTTTCCTTTATCATTTTTTTTAAATGAACCAATATGATTATAGTTCATAAAAGTTCCTCATCTTTACGAGCTATTTCATCACCCCGAAAATGCCAAGTCTTCTTTGATAACTGATGTGACTGAAAATACACCATGACTACCAACATAGAATATACTCTGCTTGATAAATCCACCAACTAAAACTATCCCTCTCTGTGGTATAGCAACAGATACCTTATAACTAGAACCCTATTTAAAAAAGTGAAAACCAGCCCCAGATTCACTTGCCTTGCTGTATTTGCATTTTTTTGTTGTTGTTTGTTTTTTGGCATTCTGTCTCTTGGATGCCTGCCGCTTACTGTCTGGCACCTGGTCGCTACCTTTTTGTGAAGCCCCAACTTCATAAACACAAAAATGTGAAGAAAAAAAGAAAATACAGGCAGAGGGACGAGTCTCTGCAGAAAACAACACCGCCACACACTAGCAGGTCATAAGTGATGATCGAGAGGGATTACGTCTGTATGAGTCTAATAACTGTTTTCTAGGAAAATCCTGCATAGTATATCTTTAAGATCAATGCATCAGTGTGGGTTACACCAACACAGAATTCAAAATGGGCAAGACACTGTTCCTTCTTAAGAGTAGAGCTGTGCACTAGACAGTCTCAGCAAGTAAAACATAGACAAGCCAAGACAAACAGACAAACAGTACAATCCGATTTTCAATCAGATTGGCACTGTGTCTCTTGGATGCCTGCTGCTTACTGTCTGGCACCTGGTTGCTACCTTTTTAGGAAGCCTCAAATTCATTGATGTCCCCGACACACACACACACACACACACACACACACACACACACAAAAAAAACGCAAAGAAAGTAAGAAAATATAGGCAGAGGCAGTCTCTGCAGAAAACTACACCGCCACACCCTTCTACTGGGTTCTAAGTGTTGAATGAGAGACAAGCATCACTTTTCAATCAGATTGCTGAATTTTTTGTACAAAACAGACACAAAATTGCCCATGAAAACCCAAAATATAGAAAGAGACAAGTTTTTTTAAACGACTACCTACAATACATGTATTTCAAATTTGCAGGCAACAGCATGCAGCAGATAAAGAATTTAAAGGTGCAGGATTTAGGGGGGTATAGTGGGAGAAATTGATTAAAACAAGTATGTTTTCTAAGTGTATAATCACCTGAAAATAAGGATTGGCATGTTTTCATTACCTGATAATGAGCCAATAGTATCTACATAGGGAGCAGGTCCTTTTCTATGGGAATCGCCATGTTGCAATGCCATGTTTCTACAGAAGCCCAGACTGGACAAACGAAACACTGGCTCTAGATATTTGTGTTTTTTCATCAGCCACCATCGTTAGAAGCCCCTCTGCAATGAGAGCATTTGAAAAACTGTTTTTTTTTTCCCTCACTCATGGACAAGACCCCGAGATACTAGTCAGGGTAGAATGGAGCGTGAGATGGATCAGCGGTTTGATGTGGCATCTGCAGTGATGCAGGCACTGCATCGGTACGTTGTGGTGAAGAGGGAGCTGAGCTGGAAGGCGAATATTTCGGTTTACTGATCCATCTACATCCCAACTCTCACCTATGGTCATGAGCTCTGGGTAGTGACCGAAAGAATGAGATCTTGCATATAAGCGGCTGAAATGAGTATCGTCCACGAGGTGGTTGGGCTCAGCCTTAGAGATAGGGTAAGGAGCTCGGACATCCAGAGGGAGCTCAGATTGGAGCCGCTGCTCTTCACGTCAAAAGGGATCAGTTGAGGTGGTTCGGGCATCTGATCAGGATGCCTCCTGGGCGCCTCCCCCTGAAGGTGTTTCGGGCACGTCCCACTGGTAGGAGGCCCCGGGGCAGACCCAGAACACACTGCAGGGATTACATATCTCATCTGGCCTGGGAACACCTTGGGGTCCCCCAGGAGGAGCTGGAAAGTGTTGCTGGGGCACTTTGCTTGGCCTGCTGTCCCCACGACCCAGCCTCAGATAAGTGGATGAAAGTGGATGGATGGATGATATTTTTAATGTGACTCTGCCTGCCTTATTCAGTGTTTTTACGAGTTTAAATTACCTGGTCTTTTTGTTCTGGAGAGGAAGTGACCTCTGCAGATAATTTAGCTCCCAGTTAAACCCCCTGAACTGAAGTAATTCTAACCAGGAGAGGTTTCAGCTGGTTGCTATCTGCATTTCTTACCACTAGAAGTCACTAAATCCCCCTAAATCTTACATACTGTTGCTTTAAGGTGTGATATTTGAAAATTAATTCAAAACAGTTTGTTGTTAATATAAAAAAATGATAATATAACAAAGCAAACGTGTTTACCAACTGCTCCTTAGAAACACTGAAATCATTCCAGAAGACTGTTGGGTCTCAGGTCACAGCACTCATGTCTAGCAGACACCTCACATTACTCCTAACACCTTACACCACATGCCAACAGCCATCAGGCTGAAAATAACCTTTCTCACACAGACAACTGTTTCAAATATTGCATAGCTTTGCAGACAGCAATGACAGAGACGCGTTGGGCGGAGCTGAGACTGGACATTTCGCCACTGTCGGTTGACCTGAGTTAGCTATAAATGTGAAGGACAAAAGGCAAACGAGCTCTGCAGAGACGGATGTCTACGCCGCTTCCTTCATCAGAATACCATGATTAAGCAAATACACTGTACACACATAGTGGAAATGAGTGTCTGCTTAGTCTGTTAAGAGTGAGTGCGTCATCTAGAGCTGAATATTTTAAAGTGAGCGATCAAATCTGGTGAGAGAGACAAAAGATTATGAAAGGTACTGAATAGGAGGATGTGACTTACCTCCAAATCAATCATGAGTTCAATGAATCTCTCACAGTAATGAACTTTATCCATGCATGCAGGCCCTATGGAAAAGGAGGGAGGAAATCACTGATCACTAAGTATCAAGGAATGCATGTTGTCAATGACAAAAGCAATCTGACAGACAAGCAGACATGATTATATGAACATATAAGACCAAAAAAAAAAGATATGAAATGATAAGATAACGATAAGATGCAGCAGTGCAAAGGAGGTGTAGCTATCACAAGGACATGAGGGCAGCAAACGCATGTGGACAACACCAAGGTGCCATGCTGAGTGTGTGAGCCTCACTATGAGATACTGCATTGCCAGTACAGCGGCATGCTGGGACCTCAGCCCTCATTAAGCATGTTAGTGTGTACGTGTGTGCATGTGCTTAAAGCTGAGGCATACAGCACGCATTAGAGTGATGTGGATCCCGCTGGGCTTTGGATTGTAATCTACCCTGTCAGGTTTGAATTCTACCTAAACACACAAATACACATGGTCTGTTTTTAGCATTCAGGTGGGGGGCCTCTGTGTCGGCCTGCATTACAACATAGTAGTCAGCGCCGGTGGCTGTATGGCAGCTAGAGCACATGCTCCTTCGGCGGCTGCACGACTCGGAAAGAGAGGGAGCAGTGCAACTGAAATAGTGATTAAAAAAAGGGTGATATTGTGTTTCATACTGGACTGAATACATGTGCTCTCTGACACTGTGCAAGCTCGAGAAAATCCTGAGAAAATTAATCATGCTGGGAAAAGGTAGAGAGAGCACATGCAAAGACCTGTTTTGGGAGCAAAGTCACAGGGAGAGTCACCCAGTATCATTAATTTTACTCAATATTTGGGGGTAGAAATCCACACCAGGGATGCACCTTTTTTGTTTATTCATATAGGCTTGAAAGAATGGTCATTCTTCTTGCTGAAGTTATTCCATGTTAAGTAGTTGCACACAACACTATGACATCCCAAAGGAAATTACCTGATGGCGGAATTGACATGAGAACTCCGAGAAACTTTTTAATGAGAGCTGAGAGGAAGGTCCTCTCTTTTTTTGCCCTGGAAAAAGACACAAAGAAAGCGAATCAGTTGGAAACTCATAGGACACAAAACACAATTTCCAAGTCTGTATAGATCTGAACACGCAAGCAAAGAAAATTATATTACTGCTCAGCCGCGTCAGCATCCATCTTATCAAATTTCTTCGTGATTAGATTCCAGAACTTCTGCAGCTTTGGAACTTTCCTCAGCTCGTGCTGGAGTCTGGACTGCAAACATGACAGAAGCAAATCAGTAAACAGACAGTTTTATCTAAAGATTAGTGTCAAAGCAATGAAATTATCAAGCGTCATTACTTTGTGTGCCAATGACCACCAGAAAAACTTAATTGGGGTAATAGGTTGGAATCTTACTGGTAGGAGGCACATCCACATGGGCAGGGAGATGAGCTGCTGCACCTGCTCTCTGATCAAATCAACCTCCTGGGAGGGAGGCGCACAAAGAGAAAGAGGGAGAAAGAGAGTTGTCAGAATGCACTGTGTATGACAGATTTTTATTACACTTCAGCCCATAATAAAAGTCTGCAACTAAAATATTTAGTGGGCTTTATAGGATACAATCAAAGTGCAGCAGGCTATCACAGCAGATTTTAAAGTGAGACATCTGCAGTGCTTCCCTGTGGTTTAATGCGGCTGCAGAGGATACAGATGGGTGGGAGATGCTGACCCCAAGTTGTGCTGTCTGGTGTGCTACTGCCCCCTAGTGGACATTACAAACAACTGCCTTCATTTCTACATATATCTTGGGCAACAAGGCATTTTGGCCTGACCTGTTTAAAATGAAACCCTCATTATTCAAAGTCCCATGCAAATTTCTTGCGATCATATTTAGAGTAACGATAGAATGTTTAACGCTTCCCCTTCATCTTTCAGAGTACAACCCCAATTCCAAAAGAAGGTGGGACACTGTGTAAAACTTAAATAAAATCAGAATGCAATGATTTGTAAATCCTTTCTGACCTAGATTTAATTGACGGCAGTACAAAGACAAGATATATCATTTTCAAACTGATAAACTCATGCTTAACTTAAACTGATGTTGTTTTTTGTAAATACACACTCATTCTGAATTTGATGACTTCAAACCCTTTCAAAAAAGTTGGGACAGGGACAATAAAAGACGAGAAAAAGATTTTTAACATTCCTCAGGTAAACAGGTTACCTGGTGACAAATGATATAACCATGGTTGGGTATGAAAGGGACATCCTTAAAAGGCTCAGGTGTTCACAAGTAAGGACGGTGCGAGGTTCACAGCTTTGTGAAAACCTGCATGAACTGCAATAGTTCAACAATTTAAGAATAACGTCTCTGAACACACTGTTGCAAAGAATTTTAGGATTTTACCGTCTACAATCCATAATATCATCAAAAGATTTAGAGAATCCGGAGAAAGCTCTGCACTTTAGAGGCAAGGCTTAAAACAGTGAACGCCTGTGACATTTGACCCCTCAGGCGCTACTACATTAAAAACCAACATGATTGTATAAAGGATATTACTACATGGGCTTGGGAACACTTTGGAAAATCAATGTCAGTAGACACCGTTTGTCACTACATCTACAAATCCAAGTGTAAATTGAAAGCCATTTCTCGTCAATATCCAGAAACACAGCCACCCCCTCTGGGCCCGACCTCATTGGAGATGGACTGACACAAAGTAGAAAAATGTGCTGTGGTCCAATTTTCAAATTTTGTTTGGAAATCATGGACAAAGTGTCCACCAGGCGAAAGGGGAAAAGGACCATCCAAACCGTTATCAGCACAAAGTTCAAAAGCTAGCATCTGTGATGTTATGGGGGAGTGTTAGTGCCTATGGCATCATGGCTAACTTCACATCTGCTCTGGTAATGCTGAAAGGTACATGCAGGTTTTGGAGCAACATATGCTGCCATCCAGACAACGTCTTTTTCTGGGATGCGCCTGCTTATTCCAACAACACAATACCAAGCCACATTCTGCACATGTTACAACAGCGTGGCTTGACTGGCCTGCCTTCAGACCAGACCTGGGGGAAAGAATTTCTCTCTCAAAACCTCAACATTTAGTGTCCTCAGTTCCCAGTTGCTTACTGAGTGTTGTTAAAAGAAAAGGTGATGTCACACAGTGCTAAACATGCTCCTGTCCGAATTTTTTGGAACATGTTGCAGGTATCAAATTCAGAATGCGTGTATATTTCCAAAAGACAATAAAGTTGATCAGTTTGAACATTAAATATATTGTCTTTGAACTGTATTCAATTGAACATATGTTCACAAGGACTTGCAAATTATGGGAGTCTTTTATACATTTTACAAAGTGTCTCTGCTTTTTGGGGGTGTATTTGACAAACTGTGGCTTTATATCCCTGGACAATTGTTCACAGCATTTATATATACCACAGTAAAATAAGTAATCAAAAAGTTCTTATATTCAACCATATTTGAAATCAATGCTTAGCATCTTCATTTTCTTGTTATCTAGACATGCCCTAATAAACACTGCTCTTTGCTTTCATGGTGATGTGATAAGCAATACAGATTTTTTTTTAAACAAACCTGTGTAACCCATATATACGAGAAGCCATTTTACTTAAACCATTTAACTATTGTAATCAAAATATGAGCTGATTATTTCAAGTAATCTAGGTATTAATATGAATACATCCTTACTGACCCTACAGGCAGCGTCATAACAAAGTTACATATTCCTCCTCTGAGTCAAGACATTGAGTATCAGTGTAGTGCTACACACCAGACTGTTGAAACAGTGATCCAGGAAGACCAGCAGCACGGTTTGTTCCTTCAGAGTGAGGCCGACCTGTTCGCCCGCTAATACAGCTTCCATCACACATTTGAAGAAGAAAGGGAAATGGCTGGGGTCCTTCTTGAACACCTGGTGCACACAATTCAAAAGACAAAATGATAAGTAACTCATATGGTGTCTTCAGAGGCTGAGGTCACTATGCCATGACAATTAGACTAAACATAAATGTGGCACTGAATTTCTTACCTCCCAAGCTGGGACATTCTCTCTGAACTTCTCATTGACGATGCAGCAGATGGACATGAGGTAAGCCTTGCTGGACACCTCTGGAGTGTAGTTCACCCACAGGTAGTTCTCAAGATACTGGCTGAAAGGTTAAAGTAGTGTATGAATATCTATCCACAAAGATGTGCTACCACTTTTTTAATTGACTGCTAAATAAAAACAGGACATAAGAGGAAGTGAGATATCCTACCTGAACTCAAGCAGCATAATTTTTCTGATGGCGAATCTGAAAATGTAAGGGAGAGAAGACGATAGAGTGAGATAAGTAACTATAAAATGTGTTCATTGAAGTAAACACAGCAGTTTACAGTAAAGATGACATGTTCACTTACTTGGACTTGAGAATTTCTTTATCGTAGACATCTTCCATCACCTACACAAACAGCAAAGATTGTAAAAATTCTTGGGGGTTAATACAAACACAGACGTCCCGCATCACAAAGCTAAAAACGTGTGTTTAGGTAGAAATGACTGACTGGTGAAAGCAACCCTTTACACCTCCGTATTAAACTAAAACAGTACAGCATGTCTACATGTATCAGATACCTACATTTCATGCTTTTTAAGACCTTTTCAAGATCTTTTTTAAAACCAAATTTAATCCTTATTTTTTTGGGCAAATCATCTTTTTCTTTTTCAAAGAATTGCAGGTAAGTATAAATGTAAGAACATATATGTGGTCCAGTGCAGAGGTAGCTTCTATTAAGGAATGTGGTTATTAGAGTGAGTTGCCAACAGGTAAGTGCAAGTATAAAGTAAAAAGACAGTATTCGATTCAGTGGTAGGTTTAAAGAATTTTATAACATCAGAGGTGTGTACATTCACAGAGCAGAGCTTGAGACATTTTTGACCAAAACAAAAAAAGAATATATATATATATATATATATATATATATATATATATATATATATATATATATATAAGATGAAAAAAATTTAAAAATATGACATAAAAAACAAAAAATGAAATTAGGTGAATTTTTTTAAGACTATTTAATGACATTTATGGCCTAAAATTTATAATATTGAATTCAAAACATTTTTTAAGGACCTGCAGACACCCTAAAGCAACTAACACTATGATAAACACAGTATGTGGAGCATGTATTTGCAACTTCTTTCTTAAAGTAGTTCAGCTACAAAAACTAAATATAGTTTTGAAACCTCTGAGATTCAGCAATGCATATAACTCACCTTGGCATCAAAGGGCAGTTTGTTCTTTGCATGAGGTGCCCAATATTTATTAGCCAGCTGAAATAAGAAATAAGTTAACACATGAAGAATAATAATCATGGCAGCATCAGCATACAAAAGTTCATAAAGCAACACAAAAGTTGATACAAATGATCCCTTAAAAAGTTGTAGACGTAAGGAAAATTAATAAGTTAGAACTAGATATATACTTTTGGGGTTTTCTGGTTTGGATGTTACTGGTTCACTAGAGAACTATCTAAAAGCTTCACTTCTAGACTGACCATTATGTGATCCAAAACACAAACACCCATGTCCTCTGTCACAAGTACACTCCTCTCATTTGCCATCATTTTCCCCACCTCACACATTGGGACTTTTTGAACTGTATGTGGTAGGATCTTCTATACAGGCATAATTTAGGTTCACTTGACAGAGATACTTGATTACAGAAAGATGCACAAAACCGAGTGCAGGTGAGCAGATGTCTGTAAAACATATGGAGTGTACATACAAAACAGCATGGGACAACGTACTTCAACACACAGTATAGGACCACATATGTAGTGTACATGCAGAATGCTTACCTGTGTGACATATTCGGCATTTATCTGAGACACAGAAGGCGCTGCAGCCTTTTTAGCGGGGGTTTCTTTCTCCGTGGTGGCCATCTCAAACAGCTACGATGACGACTAACAAAGAGAGAAATAATTTATTGTATGAAAGTGACCGTAGCTACTCAATGAAACCAACAGGCTTTGGACTTTGCTATGTGGACTGAGCTCGTACCTTACACCAATGGACTCACTATAACGTTAAGCAAGTATGGTGCTGAGAAAGTTAGCTAGCTAGATTAAAAACTTCAGTAGGTCATATTAATGAAAAGTGTGTGCAATTCTTAACACTACAATTACGTACATGCCTTTTTGGTACTTTAACCAAACGCAGTATGAATGTTATATGTTCACAGAATGTATTATTATTAGCATAGCGTCGTGAAACGCTAACATGAGTAAACGTTAGCTATTTTGAAAAACCAGGAGTTGAGCTAGGCTAATTAGTAGCACTCACAGGCTAACACTGAAATAACTTTCAACGTTTAAGTTACTGTTAGCCTTACTGTATAAATAAATATGTGATAATAATTAAGTACGCTCACAAACCTTCAAGTTTAGCTCAGCATGAGTGTAACTGTCGGTAGACAGCCGGTTACGCATGTACACAACCAAAACGCGCTGGACGCGACCCACTTCCGGAATGGGTACGTCGCTAAAATCGTCCCCAGGTACAAAGTCTTCCGTTCCTACTGTTAACGTTTTTTTTTTTTAATTTCTCAAAAACAACTCAAGTCTCAACTAAAACTGGAAAAGAGTTTTGTAAAATAATATAATAATATTTTTTTGACATATTTTCACATCCAATTCAATGTGCAGTTTAAACAAATTCAGCAAGAGGCAATATAAAATATCATGAAACATGTTTAATTCATCAAATACTTAAAATATACAAGTCCATATTATACATCTACTGCATATTATACATACAGCATACAAAAACATCAAGATAAAAACAAATGATCTTAAAACACAACTGTACAAATAAAACCAACATTACACAGTAAAAATGCAAACTATCAGTGAGTCAGTCTGTGTTTTCCGATATGTGCTGCCTGACTGAACGTCTTGCCACAGATGTCACAACTGAACGGCCTCTGACCTGTGTGGATAACATAATGCCTTTTCAGTTTAGAGGGAGTCACAAAACGTTTGAAGCAAATGTCACAGCGATTCTTGTCGGCTGGCTTTGTCATTTCAGGTTGAACATGAGTTGAACAAACATGTTGCTTGAGATCGCTTTGACTCTTAAAACTTGTGATGCAATTGCCGCATTCGAACACAATTATCGGTTCGGACCAGTAATCATCCGGCTGCATTTGATTCTCAACCACAGGACTTGGGAGTTCATCACTGAGCAGCTTGTTGCTATCTGAAATAGCTGCAACTCCTTTCGGCGCCAGCGTACATGTTGTTTCTACAGTATGTGCATTGCTTTCATACTGTTGCAACAAAGGTGCCATGTTTTGATTTTGGACAAGCTTATTTATTTCAGATGCAAGATCAGAGGGGAATGAATAACTGTAACTGTCTGTAGCTTGATGACAATTGTCTCTCTGCGTTTCCTCTGCTTTTCTCTGCTCCTCTTGGGAGCCTACTTCTGGCACCGCCAACCACTCAGTGTGTCTTGCCTCTGCACGATAAGATAAATCTCCATCACTTAAAGAGTAATGACCAACACTTGTGTAATGTGACTCTGGCTGCTCTTTTGTTGCATCTACATTAAAATCTATAAGGTTTACACTGCATGTATCCTGGAGATGGTTGGGAATTTGTACTTGTTCTTGAATACAATCAAACATCTTGCTACTCTGTCGGCATTTGTGTTCGTGAGTTTTTAGATGACTGTGCTGTGTGAAGGTTTTGCTGCACAGGCTGCATTTGTACAGCCTCACCCCAGAGTGAGTGACCATGTGTCTTGAGAGCTTGGTTGGAGCAGGAAAGCTCTTAAAGCATATTCGGCATGTGTGAAGTTTCTTTTCTTTACAAGCTACGTTACTTTTAGCTTTTGTCTTTAAGAGACCGCTCGCTTTTGCACTCACTCCATTACCTTCAGCACAATCAGACTTTGACACTGTATTGTGTGTGTTTGCAGATTTTTTCTTCTGAGGGATACGAACACTGATTCTTGGGTAAAGCTGTGGTTGACAATGTGCTTTCTCTTTTCTGCTGTTCCCCTGTTCATTGACTGGCTTGGGTGGTTTGCCCTTACAGGTACTTCCTTCATGGATTTTTAGATGCCCAGCTTGCCTGAATGCTTTCCCACACCCAGCACACTGAAATGGCTTCACACCTGTGTGCACCATTTCATGCCTTTGTAATTTAGAGGCACATGGAAAACACTTTAAACACCGGGAGCACTGGTGTCGCAAGATGCCGGGATTTTGCGTTGACTTAGGGATCTGTTTCCTTTTCGCAGTCACGTTAGAAACATTTCGCACAACCTTATTGTTCTTAGAGGTATGTGGCAACAACTTATCTGGTTCTCTGTTACTCTCAATAATTACTACAGAAGAGGTCTCATCTAAATGTTTCACAGAGACTACATAGCTGCCAGTGTGCGTCTCAAAGTCCTTCTTGTCTGCTAACATTTCCTGGAGTGAGACGTCTGCTGCAGTCCTTGTGTTAAACCTGCCTCTACGAGACGGCGGCCGATTGATATACAGCGATCGTTGTTTGGGATATCTAGACCGCAGGTGTGAGCGACAATGGACCCTCAAGTGTGATTTCTGACGAAATCTCTTTCCACATGTCTCGCAGGCAAAGGGCCTTTGTCCAGTATGAGTCATCGTATGCCTCTGAAGTTTTGATGCGGATGGAAAATATTTTAAACATGTATGGCATTGATGTAAAGGTTTAATTCTCTGCCGCTTTCTGGTGGCACGGCAGGTTTGCCTCTGCTGCTCTGCTGCTGTGATTAACTCAGAATCCTGAGGAAGCGAGTCACTGTAATCACTGCCATTTGGACTCCATGTTTCTGGTTTAACAATGATGTTCAAGTCGATGGGTTCAGGTGAATGTTTCATTGCGTCAGAATCAGACATCCTATCATTGCTGTTTTGCACAGAGGTAAGACCTCCCAATTCTTTCTGGTTCCTGTGAATTTTACGATGACGTATTAAATTGACTCGTAGTCGAAACGATCTGCTGCAGATCGCACACTGGAATGGTTTTAAGTGTTCACGTGCTGAATGTTGCTGCTCTTGTTCACCTGACTTATGATGAATACTCTGACACGGACCGCTCGTATTTAATGGTTGCTCTTGATTTACGCCTGCCTCTGACTTGATTTCAGTCGTGTTCAATTCCTGCGCTGCATTTACACTTATTTTACACTGGAGCTCCAGTTCCACTGAGGAATTCGTGCAAGGGCGATGGCTGGTGGGTCGCTGTTGCGGTGCCGACTGAGGCTGCAGACCTGAGCTTTGTCTGCTATGACAAAACCGCTGTTGTTTCTTTTCAGTGCCGGCAGTAAGTGGGCATCTATTTGGACTATTTAAATGACACTGTAAATGTTCCTTCTGTCTGAAGGATTTGAAGCAGTTCTTACAAGAGTAGGGTTTCTGCCCCGTATGAATAAGGAAATGCCGTTGTAATTTGGATGGTGTGCAGAAGGTTTTCAAACATTTATGACACTGGTGTTTTAAGGTAATTTTGCCTCTGCCTGAGCTCAATTTTTGTGTCTGCAGGTGCCCTTTTGAATAACCCTGTTCAGAAAAAGTCTTGCTTGACTCTCTACCCGTCTCACATTGTTTTGGTTTGTTATGAGTTGGTGCGTGAACCCAAAGCTGAAGAGATGAGCTAAATGACTTCAAGCAGACTTTGCAGGTGTATCCCCTGCTGGCAATGCGTACAGATGTGTCCCCATTTGCAGAATCAACTTGCGTCTGAGGTACTGCATCCAGAGTCACTGAGCCATTATTTACACATGGCATATTTTCAGAGGACGGAAGAAAAATGTTGTCAGTCACAATTTCCCTTTTCTGTTCCATATGGGAGGCCACAGAAGATGATACAGGCACAGGCAGTGGAGTGTAGTTACTTCTGCCATGTGTGTTAATCCCTGCAGCTGGATTATCACATTTTGGGTGTTGGTCACGAGTTAAAATTCCATCCTGTAGATCCTGAGATCCCGTTGGAGGCCTTGAAGGATGGACTTTCTGCAAGTGCAGTTTTAGATGATGAGACTGTGAGAAGGCTTTTCCACAGATCATGCAGAGGAAGGGTCTCTGGCCAGTATGGATGATATAATGTCTCTTAAGTTTAGATGGCGATGGGAAAGACTTTGAACAAAGATGGCACTGATGCAACTTCATCTCAGCAACTTCTCGAATTTCCCCCAAAGTGGCGATCCTCTCATTCGACCTAGAGCAAAGTACATGGCATTAGAAGTAAAGCCAGCATTAAGTAACTTAAACTAACCTCGATATAATTATAATTAACAGTCAAATATAATGATTTATGTTAATGAACTTCGAAAACAGAAACGTAACCTAATATTCCTTATATGTATAATATCAACAATATATTACCGCAACTCGCAGTACGATAATTTCCAGAGCCTTTAACAATAACCGCCATTACACAATGCTAACACAACAATTCGAAATAAGCGTTTACAAAAACGTCGGAACTGGCTAACCGTCCTCGCTCTGATGGGGTATAAGTCAAAAAACACTTACTATATACTTCCTAAGTCCTACTACAACGAATGTGTTTATTGTGAGCTGTAAATGTCGGTGTTCTGTTAGCTTTCTTGCTAACGATGCAACGTTCTGTGACGTCAAGCCGGAACTCAGGCATGTGCGTCACTCTAAAAGGTACGGCGGGCAACACAGATATTTAGTTCCTATCCGGAGCGAGGAGACATTTTATTGATTTAATTTTCGCGATATTCATGTTTTTATTAGAAATAAAACAGCCATAAAACTTAAAACTATAATGCTAACGTGCTCATAGCCTGTCATGTATTCTTAGCAAATCTGCTTCAAACATTACAACCATTCTAATTGGTTGGTTGTTACACTAAACACAAAGGTGAAATAAACTGTCATAGCCTATTCTTTGTTTTTTATGTACAGTGGGATCCAAAATCTTTTGCAACAGGCTTTGTCATGAGTTGTCTCAAATCTGACAATAGGTAGCTACATACATCAAACCTTGGAGAATGGGCCTTAAGTGATTCCCAACTTGGAGGTTTGCTTGTATTCACAGAACAATAGCATCTGTAGCAAAATTATTATTCCAAATAACTTATTACAGTTGTTGAATTTAATAATTTATTTTCTTTGGTATTTTTTGTGATGAACAGGTATGCAGTTTTTATGTAGCCTACTGATATTCTTGACCTGATTCTTTTTCTCCGCATGCTGCTGCAGGTCGACCTGAAAACCTCCCTCCACATGACCATGTGACCTCTAGCATCTGATAAATGCCCTCCTGGGCCACTCCCACTCTCTCCATCTTCCTTGGCAGCAGCACTGCTGTCCACCTCTATTTTGCCTCTTTTGTTCTGATATTTTGTTAGATTCATTTGACAAAATTTATTTGAGTAAGCATACTTTGTTGACTACTCTGTTGCTCCCCTGAGCTGGGGCGTAACATATTGGAGCTTTGTTGTAGCTTTAGTCTTCATGTGGCTTGCGGTAGGCATTTACGCATTGGAAACCAGCAGGCTTGTAAAATGACCTGCAAACAGGCAACCTAACAAAATCCTTCAAACATGCTCCTGAGACAATTGCCCATAAGCAACTGACACTAACCACGTTGTCACAACACTACCAAAAAAACAAGTGATGCAACCCAAAGGGGAAGCACCATACAACCTACCAGGGACAGAAAAACAGTGATTTATGATCAATGACCATACACATGGGACCTCCAGAACTCCATGTCACCAATATGCACTGCTCAGTAATACAAAATTTTAGCCCTCACAGCTGAACAACTTGCTATGAAACAAAGCTGTTTCCATAAACCCAAAGTAGCAAAAATGGCCTATTTGCTAATTTGTCTGTCTCTCAACAAAACCAGATACCAGAGCAAACGCACAACACATTAGAACACACAGCTGAACCAGGTACCTAACCAGCAAGTACAATCAAGGATGTGCCTGCTACTACCAAAGGTACAACACACTTTGCAACACTCAACCTGAATGGACAAGCCTTCAGTTGTCACATGAGGTAGCAACACATCCAAACTGGGCCAAATCACCACAAAGCCTAGATGTCATCTTACCAACATGGTGAATCTTAGCTTCTGATGAGCCCCCATTTGTTACAACCCAGCTCTTAGGGTGCAACAAGGATGGGAGAGGAGTTAATGAAAAGTTTAAAACTTATTTACATGTCTGCGTGTATAGGTGTGTGGAAATGTCTGTAGACAACGCAACAGAACAGCAGCTGTGCTGTGAGGCAAGAGGAGGAAACTGCTGAAAGGTGGTGAGCTTTATATCATGAAGCACACTGGCCCAGGTGTGGCTCATGGTGTCAACGATGACCCTCCGCCTTGAACTGCATCCTGTGACAAAAGAGACCAGCCAGGAAAACAGGCACACCTAGTGGAGCGGAGGGGTCGTCACACAATGATGATTGCTGGGTAATATGTATGTTAATGTTATCCAATGTCAAGTCTCTGATCATGTGATGAGACGATATGTGCACGATAGCCTACACTACTGGGCCCATCATAATAGCATCCATTGGGGCCAAATGGCAGTGCTATAAGCAGGTAGGTTCACAGTCCTCCTCCCCAGTTAACTGATGGCGTCTCTGGTTTGACATGGCATTTTTCCATTTCTCATTTAAACCATATGTTCCCTCTGATATGTTAATTTTGATCCTCAAACTTTTATTTCTTATTCTATAAAAGGATAAACAATTCTGAGGTCTGAGCTGGTGGGTTTGTTCCTCTATGCTGCGCCAAGTGTTTGTGCTTGGTTCTGGCAATTTACACACACACATATATATATGCCTCAGTGTTTTGGCAGGTTTAAAAAATGTAAGAATGTTCCCTTTCAGGAGTAACACAGACGGCAATATGATTCCATTTTGTGCTGCGTTGAGATTTAGGGTACTGGTCTAGTGTTTGATCTGTGACCCTTGTTTAGTCTGGCAAAACCCAGAAAGAGTAACCACAAACCCTGTTGAATGTACTTCTGGTTCTATAGTTTTCATACCAGTGGTTGTTGATATTTTCTGGACATTTGATATTTCTATAGTGAATGGCAGAATCAAACAGGAGGTGTCCATATGTTCAAGGATACGGCACAACAGGATTTCATGCTGTAAACTATTTGACTTGTCCAGCAGAAGTGAAATTGATTAGTCACTTGACAAAAATCAATCACAATCTTTTTTGATGATCGATTGTTATTCAAAAAAGTTTTGAAAAGATGGAATATGCACAGGAAACTATCAAATTATACCCCAGAATTTAAAATTAAAGACACTTAACAATATGGTAGAAATAAAGCTGAACTGTTAGGTAATCAGAAATAAAAAAATTCACACACAGGCAACCATTAATTAAAATTATAGACAAAAAAATAAAACAGTAAAAATGCCAAAATCAAGAAATGTTTAGCATGAGTAGATGAGGGATAAATGTTATTATTTGTAGTTCTAATGCTTCATTTATAAATTGTTGTATAAATACTGTACATATTCAATTGAAAACTTATATATTGCACTTTATGTTGACCACAAGAGGGCAGCAGACACCACTCAATAGCATGTGACGGCTTGCCAGTTCAGCAGATAGAACAAGTCTCATGTAGTCAGCTCTATGACCACGAAGACATGCTTTCACAATACGTCAGGGCGGAAGAAAACAATACATTATGAAACAAAAAGGACTCAAATATGCAAACAAACAAAACCACAGTCACTGAGGCAAACAGACCACAATGTCAGGAGGCGTCTCGTGCAGCGAGGCCGCTCCAGAGCTGGGCTCCCCTACAGTAGCCCACACTGCTAAGGGGAAAGAGAGTCACACACATCAGCCTGGTTAGCCTGGAGGAAGAAACACACAGTTAAAGTCCATGTGCAAGGCCACAATGACAAGAGCCGCAGGCTGGTACACTGCGCACAAAGGACAATGTTAGCCACAACAGCCAGTTTGTTTGCAGAGCGGTTGCAGGTCAGCTTAGTAGAAACTGTACATTTGACAAAACACATGAGAAAACTAAATGTCACCCTGTCTTTATTCATTTTGTGAGAAAACACAGCGGTAAAGACACAAAGAAATGTGTCTGCCAAAGGCCATCACGTTGGCTATGATGAGGGTGTGATGATATGCTTGTGGCTTTGCCTGAGCCTGTATGAAAACATGCCCGCTGAAAGACAGAATGTAATGTTTACAGCGTGATCGACAAGTGGTTGTCGTGCGCTGAATTTTAGTGGCGGAGCTCCTCTATGTTTACTGAAATGTTGAGACTTATATTTCTGTGTTCTGTGACACATAAAGCCCTTGAAATTTAACAACTGTTCCACCAGAGAAAAAAGCACATGGATTCAAAACCCAATACATACATATCTGGTAAATGTGGCATTTTAATAATAAAACTAAAGGTCCAGTGTGTAGATTTAGGTGGATGTATTGGCAGAAATGATATATAATAAGTATACATGTATGTTTTTCTCAAGTGTATAATCACCTGAAAATGAGAATCGTGTTTTCGTTACCTTAGAACGAGCCATTTATATCTACATAGTGAGCGGTTCCTCATCCATGGAGTCCACCATGTTGCACCGCCATGTTTCTACAGTAGCCAAGAACAGACAAACCAAATAATTGCTCAAGATAGACATTCACATTTTTATGTCTGAACCGTAGTCAGCAGTCCCTCTGCAATTAGCAATGTAAGAAAAGCAGGTTTTTTTCTACAAGACACTGCTTTATTGAGTGTTTTTACCAGTTTAAATCCTAGCGTCCATTTATTTTGAAGATAAAGAGATGTCTGTGGATAATTTTGCTCCCAGTAAAAATTTATAGTTAATAGATAAAAAGGTGAGAACACATTAGCAGATGCTTGGCTAGCGGCCCATACGGATTTGTAACAGGAAACAGCTTTATACAGTGTTTTACCACTTTAAATCACCACCTCCGTTTGTTTTGGAGTGGAAGAGACCTCTGCGGATAATTCTGCTCCCAGTAAAAACTTCCTGAACATCTGGATCTTAAGTTACCAGAAAAAAAAGGTGAGAACACATTGGCAGGTGCTGGGCTAGTGTCTCGACTCCGATATGCCAAACAGCATCGGAGAAACACTTATTTGTGACATGAAACTGCTTTATTCAGTGTTTTTACCGGTTTAAATCATCTGGTCCATTTCTTCTGGAGAGGAGGAGACCATTGTGGATAATTCAGCTTCTGGTAAAAACCTCCTAAACATCTGGATCTTAAGTTATCAGAGAAAAAAAGTGAGCTCATATGAGCACATACTAGGCTAGCAGCCCATCTCAGAGAAACACTGATTTGTGACATGAAACTGCTTTATTCAGTGTTTTTACCGGTTTAAATCATCAGGTCCATTTCATTTGGAGAGGAGGAGACCTTTGTGGATAATTCAGCTCCCGGTAAAAACCTCCTTAACATCTGGATCTTAAGTTATCAGAGAAAAAAGGTGAGCACATATTAGCAGGTACTACGCTAGCGGTCCATCTGCAAAGCCAAACAGCATCAGAGAAACACTGATTTGTGACGTGAAATAGCTTTATTCAGTGTTTTCACCAGTTTAAATCACCACCTCCATTTGTTTTGGAGAGGAAGAGACCTCTGCAGATAATTCGGCTCCCGGTAAAAACCTCCGAAATAATAAACAATAAAGGAATTCTAACCGGGAGAAGTTTCAGCTGCTTGCAATCTGCAATTCTCACCACTAGATGCCACTAAATCCCCCTTAATCTCACACACTGTTTCTTTAAATCTAGTGCCTTATATATAATTGAAATACATTTTCATGGACTGCTGTGTGTTGTTTTTCATTTTAATTGCTTAATTTGAACAGAACAAAATTATCAATCATCCCCATAAACCACTGTTTATCACGGAAGACTGTCGATCATGCACAGTCAACACAGTTGTGTTAGGCAAGACCTTGCTTGGCATACACACGCAGAAATTTAAAGGGAGCAAGAAAATTGACAGGGATTACATTTTTTGAAGAATGTTTTCTTTGGTTATTTGTGTCATTACAAAATCTGTGGCTGTTAAACAGCTGCATTTATTGAAAACATTAAAACATAATCAAATATTTGTGGATGAAATGTATGGGAGTTTACTCAGGTGTATGAGTACATATTAAAAGTACTTCATGAAAAAAAATACCCATATCAGTTCACAAACTTCTCAGTCTCCCCCTGACGTGGCCCTTTAAAACCAAACAGGCGAACATTAACACACACTGTATATTTATGGGGCATTGGCTTGCTCGCTCTCATAAATAATTGCTTGTTTGTGTTTTTCAACCCTCAATAAAAATCTTCAGGCTCTATTGGCTGCCTCTATTGTTCAATTTTTGATAACAACAATCAAAACAACACTGCAGTGGGTGAAGATCAATAGCCCACTCCGTTCTCCCGCCATCACGAGCGCGATGAAGAGAATAGCCGGAGTGAAGACGCATTCCAGCTCAGATCATCAATACAGTTCATGATCTTTGAGAAAAGAAATGTTCCAGGAGCAATGGTTAATAGTGTTATTTTCTTCCCACATCGTCACAATGTCCATTGACAGCCCCAACACACACACACACACACAAGCACACAGAACACACACCTGCCCCGCAGCTGTGCGTTGTAGTGTCCCTCTCCTATTAACCAGGTTGCCTTAGAATCAATAGAAAACATAAAGAGGCTTAATCTTTTCAGGTGCTCGGCACTGATTGCCTATTACACAATAATAACACACCTTGAATCCCATGGAGCATGAGAGGGACAAACACGGTCACCGCGTGCGCACACATTACACACTGCCACAAACCAGTCACACAGTAAATCTATAGGTTTACAACTGAACAGATGGTGTCAGCGGTGGCGCGAGGCCTTTATGAGGGGTGTTAGCTAACGTGGTGAGAGAAATTCCACCTCAAACAGTGGGATATCAGGGGATACAGTTTATCGCCTCGTGGAATGAGACACTGCCGGTGTGTCCTTTTGTAGACTACGGTCTCCAGTCTACTGGTATGCAGCGTTAGGTTATAGACGGCTCCTCTTCAAGGCAGAATAACAGCTGCTGCAGTATACAACTCCAGTGGAGGACTAAGTGAATTACTGGCCTAAGGTCTGGGATATGAAGTGGAATAAACACATCCTCAAAACTGCACATCATCAAAAGCACTTGGAGACAGACAAAGCTTTGCATTTCAACAATCAGGGGTGATAAACAGTCAACATTAATGAGCAGTTATGCAGCTTTTATTTTCCACATTCACTGATGTCCTGTTGTAAGTCATTAGGTGTCGGGCTGTCAAGAGTCGCTCCTCTAGAAAAGCCCCACTGAATTCCAGTGCCGTGGATGACTGGAGTCCGGTTGTTGACTCTGGCTGCGGTTCTATAAACTGAGCCAGCAGGACAGGTGGAGGATCTGGGAGTCAGGCAAGTCCAGGACTGGAACCAGGGCCATGGATGGACTGGACTCTCCAAGAGAGCTTGTCAAACTTTCTTCAAGTCCTGGCAGGTAGGGGTGGGGAGGGAGATATGGGGGTGAGGGCAAAAAAAGACGGAGGTGTTAGTTTCATGAGAACTTAGACTGGTGTTTGACATTAGGTTCTCATACAGCTGCTCCGCTGGGGCCGTCCCAGGACAGAGGCTGCACTTAACCCTTCGACCAGGGAACATGGTCCTATTTACAAATTATTGGCATTCTTAAATCCTTGACAGATTGTACCCCCCACCTCCAACTCCCTGCAGTGCAGACATATGGTCAGCAAGGACTGAACTCTAAGCTACCCCTCCCAAACTTGCACACAGAGCCATATACAACCAAACACACACACACACACGCAGAAGTAAGGGAGGGCGGGGGGGCGGGGGGGCAACCCTGGCATGCCCTTTTGGACAATTGAGCAGCTTGTTGGGGGGATCTAGTGGAATGGATCCTCTGCTCCTGTTGTGTTGGGATGTTAGGAAGCTGTGTTGGGACTACCTCTCAGTTTTACAGGAGCTGAGAGACGTTGTTAGTGTATGTGTGTGTGTGTGCGTGTGTGGCCGGACTACAGACGGGCAGTGGACATGTGAGAATTCACTGAGCGTCTCAGAGCCTGGTCTTGATGACAGCCTGTCTATTTAGCGGCGGCCCGCTGGGATGTTGCCCATTCCCTCCTCTGCTCCCTGCACTAATTGGTCACAAGTGTTCCTGTCTCATGGTTGACTGTCCTGGCTTATTCCTTCTGATTTAAAAGCGTGCTGGATGGGACTTGGGTGTGGTCGCTGTGATCTGGCATGGTCATGATAGAGTTACATATCCGGGAAAGCATGCTGTATCACTTTTGTGCCGTCAGTACTGCAAATCAGTCTTTTTTTCCACTGTCTAATACAATGAATGTCAAGATGTAATTCCTGATGACTAATCTAGTCTCAGTGGACAAACACAGACCCATACTCAGACCGTCCTCCCCACAAAATGGCTGTATAGGGCATCTGTACAGCCAGCTTATTATGTCCTATTTACACGTTTTTGTTAGGCTGCGACCATTCCTGTGAAAGTTGCTCAGTGGCGCATGAAGCCAACAAATATTAGGGTTAGGGTCCCCTTCTCACATAAACCAGGTCTTCCACATCCATGGCCCCATAGAGCAAATGTACCAAAGACTTCCACTGGCAAAGCAGGCTAACTGCTGGTGTAACACTCGGCTAATCTGAATGGCTCTAAAAAAATTTTAATCTTGTGGCTCTTATAGACTTTTAAAATGCTATCAGACTGAATGCATCCAATTCTGATGGCGAAACAGGTCATTTTATGGGGGTTGTGACACAAAAAAGTATCCCCTGACTTACAGGCATCTCTTACACAATGTAAGTCTATGGGAAATAGTTCATTTGGGTCGCATGCATCACTCGATGGACCCGAAATTATAATTGCACAGTTTGGCCACTGTCAATGCTCAATCTGTCCGGGCTGCCAAATTGGTACTGCACATGCGCAACTCAAGATGGCTCACGTGTTAGCTCCTCCCATCATCAGCTCCAGAAATAACAGTGTGTTTAAATCAGAAAGTTATCAAGACTTTTAAAAACAAGTTTTAACTTCTCCTGGATGCAGTCTAATGAGGCACATGATATGAGTATGACCAGATGAACCATTGTAAGCAACAGGAAGTATAATGTTGCCATGGATACAGTGTGGGCAGCAATGTTGAGCCCCGTTTTATAGTTTTTGGAAGATTAAGTTTGCCGAATTAACTATTAACAGTTCATGTTTTGCTTTGTACAATACTACTCAATGTACTGACAACTATGACTGAATTACTTTGAAGAACTATTAGAAATTGGATCATTCTGAGGCTAGTTCTGAAGCGTTCTCATTCGCCTCAATACATACATACAGGGTGCTACAGTGTAAGCTGCATCTGATCCTTCTTTTTTATTTTTGAAAATACTCTGTCGAATAAAAAACACTTAGTTTGATGTTAAAGCTTATATCCATTACATTAAATGAGGCATTGGCATTGCCAAAGTGTACTTGCTGGAAGTTTATCAAGTCCAAGACCCAGAAGTCAGTAACTTTCCGATCACACAAATCGGACACAGCTGCACATACACAGTTCCATTTGGGCAACAAGGACAGATTGGACACTGACTGCCACTATGTCAAAGTGGCTTCCAAGGTTGGTGCATTTCCTCGGGAAGGAGTAGGGAGGAAGTTCGGGTGACTGTATGGTACAAACAAACACAGGACTTTCACCCAGGAGATGGCTATTCATGTCCCGTGTGGAAACCAAAGGTCAACATTGACCTTTGTTTCACTTACATACATAAGATAACTTACATAACGCACTTAACTTGCATCACGTACACGCATGTGACAAAAGTTAACTTACATACTTTAGTTACACAACAAACATGATCTTCTCCTAAACCTGACCAAGTACATCTGTTTCCTAAACCTAACCAAATAGTTTCACAATGTTAACCACGTGTTTAAAACTGCAACTGTTTCACACAATCATATACGTTGTTTTGGCAAACAACCTATTCTTTCATTTGAGTATGAGGACCTGTTGTTTCAATAACATTTACAAGTACTGCAGCACCACTGTGTGACATTTATGTGAACTTGTAGAGAGAGAAATCAGGACAGAGAGGTTACGCGAGCAGTTCAGCACTATTTAATAAGCCTCATTCTCTTTCATTTGAAGCGCACGCAGCATGCCAAAGATCTTTACAAAGAGCCCACACACTCTAATTAGCTAATATGCACTACAGCTTAAAATACCCCCACTGAACACAGGGCTTTTTTGGAGGGCATTAAAAGCCTAAATATGTGTTATCAGAGCATGTGGTGCACCCTGGGAAGCAGGATCCTCTGGAGATGGCTAGCTGACAACTGAACCAGCGAGGGAGATCAGAGACAGGGGATGGTTTTATTACGAGAAGAAACACACCCTTCATCACACCTTGCGCACTTAGCCTGTTTTATGTCAGGATGTTTTAATCTTTGTATTAACAGAGAGGAAATAATTGTGCTCTCTCTTTGAGAGTCTCTGTCAGTGTGTGTACACAGACATGCCTGCTTATGCATGAATGAGAGACATGAGGGGGGTGAAGGTGACTTGAGTGACCAGGCAATTTTGTGTTCTTTTGTCTATGTGAGTGAAAAGCGAGTAACGACACAGACTGCTTTGCTCCAATCTCTATAAATGCCTCTGTAAAATCACACAAAATCCTGTGAGCGCTTCCCAACACACACCCAATCCCCGACCCCTTGTCTCTCAACCCCCCTTTGGGCTACACGGGGAGCCTCATTGAGAGGCCCAGTGGACAGAGGCTGTAAGATTCAAAAAGCCATCACATTAGCAATGGGATGGAACTAAACCATCTACCCAAGAGGACCAGCCATTATTCTGCTTCACGGCGAACACACAGGGAGCTGAAAAGGCTGCTGTTAAATCTCTGTGTTTTCAAAATCAAATCATTACTAATGCCCACAACACCCTTTTATGCTAAACATCAACAGCTATTTTTGTTCAAACTGATTAATATATAAATATTGTAAGGCTAAGTGAATAGGAGGAGGGGTTTAAGTGAAGGCAATGGTGAAAAGAAGAGAGAAAGGGGGTTCCTGTGTGGAATGGTTGATGCCTGCTGGGCTTATGGGGCTTTTAAGCAGTGGCCAAGGCCCAGAGCCAGTGGTTTTTGTTGTGCTACACTGACTTCCAAACTGGTCAAATTAACCGGTAAACGAGGTGGTAATTAGCAAGTGTTGGCTCATGAAAATTGTTCATTTAGTCCAAGAAGAATGAGCAAAGAGGATGGGGGTTGGGTGTGTGCAGTAGATTAACAGAGAAACACAAAACTTTCACACCTTTCTATAAAGCAGCAATAATCAATACTTGCATGTGAAGGGGTCACTTGTAGTGATGAACACACAAAGCACACAAAGAAACATCATCCAACTCTGCAGCTCTGTGGGGCCTAATATCATCTTTCAGCTCATTGTTTTGTTTTTTACTGCTCCACAACCTTTCTGTACTATAAGTGTTCTTAGGTCTCCATTTTCAGCCGCAGCAGGCAGCTGGTAAAGGCTTTTAAATAACCCTCACTATACACACCACCTAACCAATACCAAACAGACAGAGAGTAAACAAGAAGTGAACATAAGCCTGTTTCCACCAAGCAGTCTGTTTCAGTTCTCTCCAGTACGTTACACATTTCCATCATCAAAAGTTTTCGTTGGCATCAGTAGAACCGTTCCATTCTGTACTGTTTTTTCGTTACCCCTCTGTTGAGGAACCTAGCACGCTGGTCAGGTACTAAAAGGTGGGGCTATGAACGCTATAGTCCGTTGACTGATCAAGCGAGAATCATCATTCAATGCACAAACCACAAACCCGCCATTTTTATGTATCCCATTGATTCCGTCAATGACTCTAAACACTCCAGACTATTCTTTTATGTTCTGAAAATGTTGGCGTGAAACCCTGTTCCATGGACTATCAGCATCTAAATGATAACATGATCATCATTATCATTTAGTAATAACCCCCTGTACATTTAAGAATGCTGTCTGCAGTGGAAACTTAAACAGATCAAGGGTTTAGGCACATGTCCCTATGGGTTATTCATTCATTTTCTGTAACCGGTTGCGAGGGGGCTGTAGCCTATCCAAGCATACATTGGGCGAGAGGCAGGGTACACCCTGGACAGGTCGCCAGACTATCGCAGGGCTGACAGATAGAGACAGACAACCATTCATGATCACAATCACACCTACGACCAATTTAGAATCACCAATTAACCTGCATGTCTTTGGACTGTGGGAGGAAGCCGGAGTATTCGGAGAAAACCCACACTGACATGGGGAGAACATGCAAACTCCACCCCGAGGTGTACCACCACTGTACCGCCCAGGTTATGTACGGTTCTAAGGGTACTATACCAAAAACGTTTGGTGGAAATGCAGCTACAGTGGAGCATTCAGCTGCTAAAGAACCAAATATTTTCCTAAGGAGTTGGTGGAGGCCAAAACAGAGCTAAAAGGTGAGTGATTATGGAACTGAACAGCAGGTGGAAACAAATACAACTTCCAATAAATAATAATTTTCCCCCATATCTGCTGGATGTGTAACAGGCAACTGTTTGTTAACAAGTTCATTGTATCATTGTAAAACGTGAAAACAAGTCAATGTTGTGTTCACAGTTTATTTCAGCTGCCTCCAAGTGGTCAAAATCAGTTATTGTATTTTTCAGTTCTGGAGGTAACCTTTTTATTTGAGTATTTAGAAGCAAATACATCAAAATTGATTGACTGATTGATTTTTATACTTAACTGTATAAAATAATGAATTTCTTCGATCACAAGACCTTATCCAGGTCCTTCTCTAAAAGTTGGGGTTTTAGTTTGAATTGAAGGGGTCTATCTTTGAGAGAATCTTTCTATCGGAAGTAACAAGTTGAGACAAGATGTTTAAAGGTTTCATTTGAAGCATATGTCATGTCTATCAGCTGTGAATCTTAACGCAAGTAACCCAAGGGGGAGGGGGGAGGGGGTGCAGTCACATTTTGCTCCAGTGTTGTTGTCTGTCTGCTCGTCGCTGACAGCAGCAGTTGGAAGGCTGTGACTGCTAGCGCCAGAGGTGTTACTTTTCCTCCTTTGACTTTTTGGATTCATCACCCAATGAGCATAGGCTGTGACCCATAAAAACGCCCATGGGTAAGCTCGCAGGGCTCGGCTGTGCGTGCAGGGTAAGGTAACAGATTCCAGCTCGATGATGAGTCAGTAAATGGTTTTAGGGGAGCAGTCTGTGCAGTCCATAATCAAAGAAACACACATTTCAAGGGTAAAGATTGAGGTTGATTTTGCTCCAGTAAACCAATGACCCAGTAACACAGTTAGGTTTTTATAAAGACAAACTAACATACTTTCTAAAGAGAAGCTTCAATCATAAATTTTGATTTTGGCTGTACTAAAATACACACATTTAGCATTTATTACCATATGTACATCTATTATCAACAATAGAACTGTGTATATCATTTTTTTATTTGATATATTTAAATAAGATTCCTCCTCCCTGCTAAATCTTCTTACTCTTCTAATGTGGATGATGACAGAAGAAATAAATGACAAGCATCATATATCATGAAACAATGTTGAATAACAATTATATAATTAGGTAACAAAACAAATAGCAGTGTTCGTCTGTCATGCATATCAACACGTATTCGAAACGGATCAACCTTTTTCCCATTCATCACTGGTAACCATAATTTCACGTCCTCAAGAAGATGAGTTATGTCAAAGCTAAAAATGACAGTAAGATGGCTGGTTTGGCACAGATTCAAAAATGTTAATTGACTGCTTCAGCGATGACTTGACAAGTGAGCCCGTGTGATCGATGTGCTCGTCGCCCTTTTTCCCTCCGAGAGAACATCTCTCAGGATAAAACAAATACCGTTCCACATTTGCCTTGACGAGAACCTAGAATCCGGGGGAGCAGGAGATGGTGGCGTATAAAAGTGTAATGATGACAAAAGACTGTGCCAGCTGCTTGGGTTGCTGTACACAGTGCAGACACAACAAATGGCTTACAATAATTAAACACAGGAAGAAGTGGAGGTCCTCTGGAGAGACTGCTTCCTAGAATATCTTATGGAGTTTACTTAACCAATGTCAGCTCGAACTTTCTTTGAAAAGAGAGTGCAGAGAGAGACGGGCTGTCACTTTGTTTCCATTAATACAATGATGTGGAGCTTAACTTGCAAGAACAGTGTTGCCTTCAACAGAACAGCTTATTTAGGATAAATCCTCTTAAAGGAAAACTTCACACCCTAAATTACTATTTATATATCAATTGCTCACCCTGTGTTATGTTGAATTCATGAAGATAACATTGTTTTTCTCGCATGCCTCCAGGGAACGAAGAATCCAAAAACTGATCAACATGTTGATGAATTAATGTCATAGGGGTCCATGTTTAACAAGTACAAAGGTTTATAAAACATTTGTTGACGAACTCTTGCACAACTCAAGTCTCATTTATCCAATTGGATGCTTATAACTTCCCAAACAGCCCTTTGCAATGGCGAACTGAATGGAGTGAAACTTAGTCTACGCTCTCTTCGAAGCAAGACTCCATTGACAAAATAGTAATTTTACCTCACTGAACACTGGAGCTGCTGGTCTACCGCTGCTTCAATCAGTTAGTTTGTTTGTGTTATTGTGTGACTTGGTGTTTTAAAAGGTTAGTTCAGACTCAGCAAGGTCACACAATAACACAAATAAACTACTGATTGTGGCAGTGGTAGACCAGCAGCTCCCGTGTTTAGTGAGATAAAATCACTGTTTTTGTCAACGGACTCTGGCTTTGAAGAGAGCAATGTTATGTTTAATTTTCAGTTTAGTTCCCCAGTTTGTATGGGAAGTACTGAGCATACGACTGGATAAATGAGACATGGATTGTACTCAGGGTATGAAATTAACAAAATATTTTGAGGGCAATTTTGGCCCCCACGGTCTAAAAAATGGGGGCATTTTCAAAATGTTTGGGGGCCATCAAAAAATTGTAATTATGTTCTAACAATAAGCACATGAAAAGCAAAACCAACTAAGATAGTGTCTTCACTCTTCAGTAGAAACCACTATAAATGAAATAAATAATGGATTACATAAAGTTATGGTTGCAAAATATCACTCAGATTTCCTATAATTCAACCAGTTTAAATGTGATGATTTAACCATTAATCTACTGATAGCAGTACTAATGTTTCACCACATTACAGTTACTTTTACTGTTAAAAAGGCCAAATTACTATAAATTCCTTAGATGCAATCCTGGAAGTAAGTTAATTTAAAATTTAACATTCATTCTACCTTAATTTTTCATTAATTTGTCATTGTGTAGACACAGATCACCCAAGAAATGGTTAATTTATACTTATGGTACAGCAAAGCCCCCTCCCCTTCTCTATCAGATTACTCTCACATAATCAGTGCAATCTCGTTGATTATGTCTGGAAAATGAGTTGTAGACGTGACGGTAAATTAATTTAATGAAAATAAAATCATACTTTAATGTCAGATTGTAATACTGTTAAAAATATAAATACATATAGTTGTTTCGAAAACCTGGGGGCAATTTTGGCCCCCGGAACATGGCTTTTGGGGGCATTCTTGGATAAATTGCGGGCCAAATGGCCTGTGGCCCTTGCTAATTTGTGACACTGATTGTACTGAACGAAACGAGTGAAAGTTTGTAAGAGGATGGGGTTTTTTTAGAGCTTAATTTTTCTTTGGTTTTCATCCACACCATATGGTGTATACATTTGCTTTTTTCCCCCAGCTGTATGTAACATTTATACAAACTATTCAGAAATGACCTAACATTCGCTCCCAAGTCTTAAACCATTGGTAAGAAAAAGCTAAATTTAAATAGAAAAAAAAAAAAAAAAAAAAAGAATGAAAAATAATAGTACTAACTGTCCACTCCACAATATAATCACACAGATACAGTATAGGCGCAAGATTTGTTCTTCAGACGATGGCATATAATGCATATATGTGATATGTGCATGGGGGGAATATAAAAGTAAACATTTAGCAGAGCCCTACTGCATGATAAATCTCATTGTATTAATAAAGCCATGACAGAACTCCATCGTTTAGTAAAGATGGATTATTGTAATCTTAATTAGTATTCGTATAGTCATTTGTTCCATGTGATAGAGGTCCCAGACTTTTTGGATCCATGTATTGTATGTGGGGGGGCCTGGTTTCAGCCATCTGATGGTTATACACTTACTGTAAGTAATATATGTAAGAGGTATTCCTTATCCCTCAGATTCAGATGTTAAGGGATAACACCCAGTAGTGCTACTGTAGAGTCCTGTGAAATATCTTGTTGAAAAATCTCCTTAAGGGCATCAAGTACCTCTCTCCATATACACCTAACTTCGGACATTGCCAAAATATATGGGTGTGACTGGCAGTGCATGTTGCACAGTTTCTCCAACATGAGCTGGAGTGTGTTGGGCCCATAATAGAAACTATTTCTGGTGCTCTGGAAAATCAAATTATTGTTTCCCATGTAAATTCCCTCCATGTGTTGGAATTTGTAACCAGATGCGCCTCAGTGCATCCTTGTTCCCGGTGTCCTGTGATATGACCATGTTCATCTCTACTTCCCATCGCTGCTTTATCTGTAGGGTGTTATGTAGGTTCATCAATAAAAATAACTTGTACCCTTCACTATATTTTGTAAATGGATGTTTTACTACTGTTGTGCTGTTGTTAAATGCGGTCCCCAATGGCTCCAATTCATCAAGAATTCTTTCCATTTTTGGATTATTCGTTCACCGGAGGCATGCAAGAATTCAACATAACAAGGGGTGATTAACTGATATACAAATGGTCATTTGCAGGGTGAGGTATTTCTTTAATGAGTGTAAATATTAGATGTGTAGTGTCTTGAGTGAGATACGTATTCAATGACATACCTCTAACAATGTGCTGTGTCACTGAGTGGTTGCACTTATAGAACACCCTGGCACACAGTGGCACCAGCTCAGCATCCATCGTCTTCATGGCTTTCTTGAATGTAGCACCAACTGCCTCTGTTACGTCCTTCACCCCGTTGACCTCCAGGTTATCACCAGGCATGGCCAGGGCAAGTGAAAGTGAAGCACTACACATGTCAGCAGACATTACAGTGAAGCACTCTATGGATCCGCACGCCACCTTTGTAGTCACGTGACAGGAAGTCCTTTTGGTGGGATCATCCTGAACTGCAGTTACATGAAGCTCAACAGCTGCACCCTTGGGTAAGGCAGGTACCACGGCGACCAATAATGGTGCAGGTTTGTTCTCCGGCTCCCACAACAAGTCCTGCAATGCAGACAGATGGAATTCAGATGAACAGGCTGGCAAATTATATACTGTGTTGTGCAACACACTGCAATCAAATGTATAGCCCCCCTGCTGGGGTACATGCTGCGCTTTCTGACCACAAACACTGCTCCATCAACATTAAACATTATTCTAAAGCGCATCATAGAACTCCACCACACAGCACTGAGACAGGCTTTTTACTTGACGGACTGACAGGCTATCAATTAACATGAGATTGTGAGGTGACCCTCGGTAATGACGGTGAGTACAAACAATTCAGACAGAATCCATACTGCTTGCAGCCACCATAAACAAAATGCACAAATGCATTCACTTTGAGCTGCATTTGCTAACATGACAGGTCCTACCCAAGATGACTTCTCACCTTTCTAAGAAGATCACTCACAACATGGTATGGCGGTTTCACCACAAACATTTAGGGGGAAAACTGCCTCAATTTTATCTATAGACCCAAAATCTCTTTATTTTTTTCTCCTCTGGACTGAGGGCCATTAGCAGTAACAAAATGTCTTGGAGCAGTGCTACAATGTGGCCCTCTAATAATACTTGGCTGTGGCTTCATCTGCTAATGGGAGAGAAATGAGTGTTTTATACAACCGCCATTTCAGTCGGAGTCGATAGGGCAAAAACACTTAACCCCCTTTTCAATTTGCTGGATCAATTTTCATCCACTTACACCCCACTTCGTAAGTGCAGAATAATAACAGGTTACTTACATTTTATTTTGATATTCACTCACAAAAAAAAGAGAGAAATCATTGACAAGAGCAGACGGCGGCCTCTTTGTCCCTCCAACAGACGAAGCCGTCATGACCCAATCAGCCAGATTCACTGAAGCAGCACTTACCTTCAGATTAAACTTTAGCAAACGCTTAATTGTGTATCAACAGCTAACCTCTTGGCTTGGAGAGTGAAAAACCATGAAAAAAGCAAGAGTCCTGAGTATGTGTGCAGGGGTTAAGATTTCTTCACTCTGCTGATTTTGAAGAGAGCCTAGCTCGCCATGATCAACAATAACAATCACAAGAGCAGAGAACAATAGCCGTGTCAGCATGGACCTCTTAGCATGTCAGACAAAGTGACAGCACACATACGTGTCCTACGCTTTGATAAATGTTATATTAGCACTTCTGGCACAGGCTAGGTATTCTCCTAGAGGGAACTGCTCCTGCACTTGTCAATAGTGATTGAACATGGAACAGAGAGTGGGAACTGGGGAGAGAAGTGACAGGACAGGGGGTCCTGCTCAGCCAGGCTTAAAGGCCACCCTGCAGGCCTTGGGTGCTGAGGTACTATACCCATCCGAGCGTCCACGAGGAGATCAGGAGACTTCAGCACTGCAGCAGCTCCAGCCTCTGGCAGGACTTTACTGTCATGGCACAGTTGCTGACTTTTTGTCAGAGCTGTCGGACAGGGTTACATCAGTTCCTTTTTCTTTATTAATGCATCCACCAAAATGTTATAATAGGTGGGAAGTCTGCTCAGCGGTTCTGTGGACAGGGTTTCTACAGTTTAAGGTAAGTTAGATTTAAGACTTTTTAGGACTTTCTTAAAGGTTCAGTGTGTAGGATGTAGGGGGATACGATTTCATTAGTGTATATTAATCTGAAAATAAGAATTGTTGTGCTTTTGCTACCATAGAATGAGCCCTTTATATCTACATCGGGTGTGCTCCTCATCCATAGAGATCGCCATGATGCACCACCATGTTTCTACAGTAGCCCAGAACAGACAAAGCAAACACTGGCTCTAGATAGAGCCATTCGCATTTTCGCATTAGCCACCATATTTAGCAGCCCCTCCACATGGAGCAGTGTTGGAAAAACACAGATTTTTAAACATGTAATTGCTTTAAAGGCTGTACACATGCTGCATTTTTTGCACCCTCAAATTCATTGGTTTCAATGCAGACGTGCAGCAGGCTCGCTCAAATGCCAAAGCGACGGTGTTGCGTTGCGCATGTGTTCCCAAGTGCCCAGTTTTCAGGGCGCGATGGCTGCACCCCGAGATAAACAGAGTTCAACTTGTGGAACGCAACAGCGTGCACCGCATGTCATGTGACGAGGAACAACCAATCACAGCTGACAGATATCTTTCCCTTCTTCTGTAAATATCAGTCTGTGATAAATATGGAGGAGAAGTTGATCATGTTAGTGCAGGGCTACCCAGAGCTTTACATCAGTCCCCTGGACAACAGGCCTACACACTTATAAACAGCGCCTGGAAGAAGATCAGCTCTGAACTCAGGATTTCGGGTAAATCGGCTATAGTACCATGCTTGTTGAGGTTGCTTAGCAACCTCAAATGCAACCTACCGCTGCGCTCTTGAAAGCTGGCAAAAAAAGGCACAAAAGTAGCACCCAGTGGCCAACCTCATGTTTTCCAGGCGGTTAAAGATGCGTCATGTGTATGGCCCCTTATTTGTTTTTTACCAGTTTAAATTAAGGGGTCCATTTGATATGGAGAGGAAGAGACCTCTGCAGATAATTCGGCTCCCTGGAAAAACCTCCTGAACAATGAAGACTGACAGAAATTTAACTAGGAGAAGTTTCAGCTGGTTGCAATCTGCAATGCTCACCGCTAGATGTCACCAAATCCCTTTTAATGCCGCCCGGAATGAAATTCAAGACTGATTTTTACCATAATCAAAATTTAAGGAAAAAAAACATGAATGGACATCGATAACATAGGGTTAGGAACAGTCTTGCCCAAATGTTTATTGTAACATAAAACATTACTTTTTGGGAAACACCTGACATTTGTTGGCAGGTTTTCTAGGCAATTTGGTGTTTGTCATGTTGTATGTGGGATTCCACTTCCTTGATTCCCACTGTGCCAAGTTTGGGCAAACTTTTTGCATGAAATACAGCAAGTCGAGTATGAACTACCTTATATCAGTTTCAGCCATGCTGCAAAATTTTGATTAAATGGCCAATTTCCATTGAATCGTCCAGTGTACAGTGACAGATAGCTAGCAGACAGCGGATCCTCTGCTCTGGGCATCCTGGCAGAAATAAATATGAATATTGTTGGTTCTGCTATCCGGATCTGTGTGACATGATATTTTTTTAAAATTGTTGTTGCCAATTATTTTGAGATTTTGCAATAAAAAGTCAGAAAAAAAGATTCATTAAATCCTACTTCCCATGTCTTTGCATTTTTAAGACTTTTGAAAGACTGATGTAAGACATTTTAAGACCAATTAAGGACTTATTTTTAGATTAATGAATTCACTGCCTCTTAACACTTTTTAAAGATTTGCGGGAACGCTGTGTAGAACCGAATGTGTTAAAGCTTTGTTATTGTGTATGTCTTTCTGTATGTGCATGTGTGTGTATGTTTCAGACTTGACTGGTCAGACCTCCATTACCCCACCAGAGGAGTGAGAGGGGGGAACACTGGCTGACATCTCTACCTGACCACAGATCGTTTATTAAATTAATCCAATAAAACACAAACTTTGATATATGGTGGAGCTGAGTGCTGGAGTGGCAAGTTGGGAGGGCAGGCGGGTGGCAGAAAGTGTGTATGTGTGTGTTTAGAGGGCTCTGTTCCACTCTACACCAGCCACTTAACACAATCCATCTCATTACTTCATCCCACTTCAGTTCCAGGGCATGCAGCCATTCCCCCAGTGCTCCTTCACTCCGTAGGCAGCAGGTAAACGCATGAAGCCTGGATCTGCTGCGCTCAGCTCTCTACACTGATGGGGTGTGACCTGCCTCTCCTTATGTTTGTTTTCTTTCTCCCCACTTTCCTCCCTCTAACTCGCGCCCGTGCGCCTGGAGCGTGCAGTGGGCTGGAGGGCCGAGAGGCGTGAAAGCCGAACGGTAAACACGGTAATAAGGAAGTGGTGTAAAGGCGGGGAACAGCGGGGAGCTGATGGGACTGCACTGCTTAGCCAGTTCCCCTACATTTCCTGCCCAGCGGGACGCCTTCAGCATGTGGTTCTATGTCTCAGCACTTACTGTAGTGCTGTCAGTCTGCTATAATACCCCTTCCCAATTCACTCCCTCATTCACTCTCTTTTCTTAGGATTCCACTCTGAGGCTCGTCAGACTGTTTGTGTAAATGAAACACACAGGGCCATGTCAGTGGGGTGAGGGAAAGTTTAAGGGTATGGGGCCATTATAAAACCATGCCAGGGGCTAACGTTACTTCAAAAGTCCTAAGTAAGCAGGAGGGAAATAATGTAAAAAGGATTTTACTGTGGTATGCAGAGAGGAAACACTCCATGCTGCAAATTCAGAGCTATTCATTTCAATTTATCACCTATCAAAATTTCAACAAACTCAACAAAAATATTTAAACCTGCTTCATAATTATTTTTTTCTTTTTGTCTTCAGAACCAGTCATCGCTACACAAAGGGACGTCTGTTTAACATTTATTGACTTATCACATCAACATCTCCCTGTTCATCAAACCCTTTGCACACACACACACTTGCACACACACACACAAACAGGCTCCTTATGGTTTAATGCACCGTAAATACAATTTCACACTTGTAGCGACTCCAGTATGCTCCCAATTAACCCTGCAAGCTTCTTCATCCACCTGATTAGAGAAATTATCAACGCACAACAACAACAACATGGCCCTGTGGCTTCTCACACACGCTAGGCACCGGTTGTTCCTAACATTTCGCTTCTCAGGTCCGCCATCTGGAAATACACGGACAAATATACCATGTCTGTTTTGTTTAGGAAAGTGTACAGTGACATAATCCAAGATTTGACAGCTGGATTTCAATCAGCATCTAGAATTTAACCACATATTGCATGTTGAGCTCATGGTTTCTTTCTTCACTAGGATGCATTACAAAGAACAGATGCATTCTGGGGGAAAATGAAGGGATAAGAACGGACACTTTAAATGCTTAAAGTATCAATACAACTTCTGATACATAATACTTACAATAAAACCTATATTAATTAACTGAAAACAAAACGAAAGATGGTGTATTTAAGTACTTAACGTGAAATTTTTAGTTGTTTTTGTTTCAATGATAGTTTGATATCAAATATAAGGTATTGCTTTTCCATTTTATGTTTAATTTAAAATTAAATTTGCATGTGTTTTTAGTACTGTTTCATAACCCAGGATTAGCACAATAGGTTACACATAAAAGACTGTTGTGGAGCAAAATATGACATCACACTATCGCCAAGTATGATTTGATTTTTTGGTCGGTATGTGTCCCTGCATTGTGTCTCGTTTTCTTTTCTCTCTTTTACCTTCCTTGTGTAAAATACTTTAGGCCATTTATTAATAATAAAAAAAAATCGATAAAAAAGAGTGATAATGAGAATGGTCTATGGTGTGCAAACTGAATCTCTATTTTTTCTCAATTATTCTTTAAATATATAAGCGGCAAAAAAGACCAAAAAACAAAAAGGCTGGATATATTAGGATATTAACTTACAGATCTATTATAGTTCTGTAAATTTGAACTCTTTGTGCTAACGCCAGCTGGTGCAGTCATTCCAGTTTTCTGTGGGAGCTGTGTATCCGTGTTTGACCCGAGTTAAACATTCTAATTACAGTCAGTTCAAATGAGCAGCGGTGCTTTGTATAATCCCCACCCCAGGGAGAGAGCATTTCACCTAGTTTAGGATGAAACAGTAGCCCCCCACCACCACAGCTATCTTTCTTCTCCTGCACTTTACACATCTGCAATTGAAGTGGAAGAGATGGGAAAGTGTGAGGGCCAAGCTGGGGAGTCGCACCGAGATGATCTGCCTCACAGGCAAAGAAAGAGCCAGAGGTCAGGTTGGTAACCCGCCGCCTAAGCTAGCTCTGAGGGGAGAACTCACCTGTTTACATATGGAGCTGTCAATTAGAGCTGCTTAATCTGGGAATCGGTTGGAAATAAAACATGGTCTCCTGGCGACACTCGTGGGTCAGCTGAATGAATATTTTTGATTGCTCTGACATGGAAGCACAACAGATGGACGGTGTTGTCCATCTTCCGTGACCTCTGACATGAGCCTAGTCTGGTGACCTCCCAAAGCTTTGCCCTTGGTTAGCCTTGTTAACTGCACGACCCATTCTGCATGCTAAATTGATGGTGCACTGTCAACGTTTTCAAGATTTCTATTCCACTGTGAGTTACTATAAGGCGCCATAAATTCACAAACAGACACCAGCTCTTGCCTGAAATAAGCCGAACCACAGTATATGAATTAAGACTTTATAATTCTGAAAGCTTTGAGTGTATGATTGCTGGCCTTCACCAACACATTTAGAATTTTACCGCAATACTTTTATGGAATTGACACAAAGTTGACATCCTCTCTCCCGTCTTAAACACCGCTCACCAGCGAACAGAGCCACATGTTGGAGGTGGGCTCCTGCCTCTCTCCCTCAGGCCCTATTCCCATGGCTAGACAGATTACTGTGGGAGGAGAAGGGCTGCCAGGGGAGACTGGTGCCCCTATTAGACGTACGGAGCAGGGGTTGTAAGCCGGGGCGGTGGAATGGAGGGAAGGATGGAGGGAGGTGGCAGGAAAGAGGGGTGGAGAGGGGGATAAGCTGCTCTGAGAGTTGAACGGAGCTCCAAAATGGTGTGTGGGGGCAAAGGATTAGGGAAGCTCTGAGGAAGACATCTGCTTCTGTGCCAAGCTCCACATTATCAAAGACACCAGCGTTTCCCACATCATCAACTTTTCATGAGCGCACTCACTGGTAAATATCAGTCGCAGCGGCTTGGGTCTCGAGGGGGCAGACAGGGGCGAAGAACTTTCCCTTATTTCACAACTATAAAACACAATTCTGAAAGGCCTCTCTGAAAAACTTGGATACCATACCAAGTTTCCCTTCTTTTATTTATTCATCAACACATGGATCCCACTGTCTTATAATCCATTAAAGATGTGTTCATTCTATGTGGGAGCAGTATCGGATTGTAAGTATGATCAATATTTCCTCTGCATCTATACTAAAACAGCCAGTCATTGCTCTTCTTCTTAACCACTGGTATATATTTCATAAACAAAAATCTCACTCCACACAGACTGACCTTCTCTTCCTCTGCAGCCCGCAGCATGCTCTCCCACACGGCCCTGATGATGGGGATGTCCTGGTGTCTTGTGGCGTAGCAGTGGGCCTGGACAACATGAGCTAGAGTCAGGCTGCTGATCACAGCCTCCAGAACTTTCTTCACATAGCTGAAGGACAAATGGGCCTGCGTCTTGGTGCCAGCCTTCACCAGCTGCATGGTACAAGGGACCAAAGCAATTTGGCCTGCACAGAAAACTGACTCATCAACCTGGCGAAGAGAAAATATGAGAAAAACACAGAAATATGGCTTTATTATGGTAAAAAACCAAGATTAACAGTCTACAGCTAAACTAGCAGCCTGATGAGGACGTGATTTGTACTTCATCATCTTAGGTTAGTGTGTTAGAATGCATTGGCTAATTAGGCCTAAATACAAAGTAAAAACTGAAGCTCATGAGGATGTGATTAGTTTTGATTTTGATTATAAACCAAAGTGTTGGACAAATTTTGAACTGATGTTGGGAAAGTTAATGATCAAAGTTATGACAACTCATCCTGAGAGGAACATGAATGTCTGTACCAATTGGAATGTCAATCCATCCAACAGCTGTCAAGATATGTAAGTCAAAAACTATTAATGTGGGGTTGGGTATAATGGAAACTCCCAAAACTTTTGTGTATTTAATCTTCTAGAACCCCGTTATTCCACTTTTATTGCAACCAAACAGTGGATATTGACACCTCTGGCAACATATCACCTAAAGATGGCATCAAAAGAGACGGCAAAAAAGAGACTGCTGAAGCTGACTCCCCCGGTGAAGCTAACGATAGCAACAAGCTCAACCATAGCTAACCTCCTAGAAGACCACCAAAAGGCCCTCTCCGCCAACTTTAAGGCATCAATCTCAACACTTGAAGCAAAGCTGGACCACATTCAAACTACAGTGGCAGACCAAGCTCAAAAATTATAAATGTCCATCCAGTAGTTGTAGAGGTATTTCAGTCTTAACCAAAAAGTTGTATCAACAGACCAACTGACCAGCAGAGTACTGCTTGTTTGGCTAAAAACAAAGTATCAACCTCTGGGGCTGACGAACACAGCCAACAAGGAAGTGCCCAAAAACTGCAATTCCTCCAAAGGCCACTTGAGGTTGGCACCAAGAGCGAGTCAGTCCCTATCGACACCCATGTTAAAATGCCAAACTTCACAGCAGAAATGAACATGTTCACTGCCTGGTACAAAAACAATTTTGGTCTTCAACATTCCAGGGGGATGAATTTGTATACATTATAATTACTTTAATTTTTATTAACTCAGCTGTTTCAAATTTGTCCAAATATGGTCACCTCAGGTCACTACTGGCGCCAGACTAGAGGCTTCAAAACAGTAGTCCACAAACCAGTGGGTGACATCACTGTGCCTACATCATCAAAACAAGTAATGGCTACAATTTCGTTAGGATATTTCCACCCTAGATTCCAAAGTTTGAGCTCCTCATTTAATCTTTCACAAAAACACACAGGCTAAAGGCTGTCATCTCTCCTCTAATGACACTTGCAGCCATTTAGAGAAACACTACTTTGGTGACATATATATATGTATGTATATAAATATATATATAGTTTAAATATATGCATATAACCCCAGCAACATTTGCCTTTATAGTGAAAGTGGGTAAAAAAGTAAAAAAAAAAAATTAATTAGACAATAATGAACTCAATCACATCTATTCAAGCAGAAAACTAGTCATCAAATTCAAAAATTAGTTTTCAAAAAAAAAAAAAAAAAAAAAGTATAATAGTCATCAGTGAGGTGTTATAATCAAGTTAACATTAATTATAAGTGAATGTTTGAGTAGCAGTGCATTAATTAACAAGTTCCACCTCTGTTATTTTTCAGCATCTCATCACCAACAACTCTCATTTCACAAGCAGGTATTCTGTGAAAAGCCTGCCAATGCATCTCCGTTGCACGTGCGTTATTTATAAGCATAATTAACCGTGTGATAATAAGCTCAATTCTCTGTTAAATACCTGTGTTAGAATTAAGCTTCTTGTATAATGAAACCTGTGAAAAATCTATCTGTTTAATGCAGAGAGATGAGTAGGGATGAGGAGTGGCATTAGGGAGGTCAGGTCTTTAGAGACCCCGCAGCTCCTCTGTGTTTGAGGCTGGATGGCATTAGTGCCGCACACTAGCCGCTGGTCAATGCAAATAGCTGTTGGTGACATGTTGATAATTGCTGGCCTATGCAGGGACCCTGGAGCACATGCGCATCTCCAGGGAGGATCAAGAAAGCTGGAATCAATTGATACATGGCCGGAGACAAGGTCCTTCACTGATTAGCAAAGACACAGCCAGAGGTATCATGTTTCACTGCGAGATTACCAGGGTTAGCGTGGACCAGAGGAATTACTTGAGACTTCTGTTGTATGTCTACTGCATGGTATGGCTCGACTAAACTCAACTTAACGCAGCTCACTTTGGTACCAGGTACCTTTGCTGTATTTAGTTTTCCACTGTGGATAGTACACAGTCAGTGTAGGTGGGATTCTCAGCTGATTGTCATAGCGCCATTGCTTGACACTGCTGACTTTAAAGTGAGACTCGCTGAATCCACAAATCATCGGCAACCAACCAGCTGAGGAACACCTGCACTTTGTCAATTGTACAGCAAAGTGCAGTGGGACCCGAATGGTCCTTGAGGAAGTTCCAGCAAATCCCCAGAAACAATGGAGAATAGTTTATTTTCAGTATTCAATTCACTGTAGAAGTGAGCCCAGTTGAGTAAGTTACAATAGTAGCTATTCTGATCATGGGTTTCACTTCTTCCATGGTTGCCTCCTCAACTGTAGCTGACAGCTATAGAGTTCGGGGTGTAATCATCTCTAACTAACAACCAAAATCTTTTTAGATGGAGGTCCCTGAGGTGAAATCTTATCACACGAGGGTCCCTGACCTTATAAGTATCAAATTAGGAGTCCTTGACACGAAAAGGCTGAGAACCACCAGCATAGTGTACAACGTAGTTTTGTGGACTGGCAATTTTCTTAAAATCTGCATTAAGTGAATAAAAAAATTGCAGCCACTATCGATGCTAGCAAGTTAATGCAGGCTGTTTTGGGTTGCGCAAGGGACGAGTCTCGTGACGATTCTCTCTGACCTATCAGATTTACCTCCACCCTCTGGTATCAGCTAAGTTTGCCTGGAACATTGACTGAATTGGTACCAAAAAAGTACCAGGTACTTCCCACAACTTTTGCGAACTGAAAAACCAAAAGAGATTGTCATAATGAGTAGAGCCGTGCTGTACCATGCAGTGGAAATGCAGCATTAGCACCTTCTGAACCAAACTTCCTCTCCAACTCTTTCCAAACAAGCCCTTTGTTTTCTTTACTTGGTCTAATTTGAAAAGGCCTACACAAATAGGCCATGACACAACTTGTTCAAAGGAGGAAAACTGAATATCCCCCCTCTACTGCAATAGGATCCTGGCAAAGCAAGATGCTAGCCGAACAACTGTTTAGCTAGAGGGCAAACATAGTCATGGCTATTTCCATAATCAGATGGGTTTGCCATGATCCCCGGCTCCTGGGTTCACTTGTCAACTTTGATGAATCTTCAGCTTCCATCTCTGCTGCCCCAAATTACTGGGACAGTGCGAGAGACAAGAGATGGAGGGGAAGACGGGAAGAGGGGCGCGAGTGAGCGAGGTGGAAGAAAGGGAGGCGATAAGGCCCTCGCTGCTTTCAACCAGTTGGATCAATCACTGGATCATTTACCTGCGAGCACAATCTGCCCGAGCGCCTGCGTTACTATGTCTGCCGAACATAAAAGCCAGATTCCCACACATCAACAACAAATTGTCACTGGCATTCCATTTATGAGCCATCAAATGCCATCATATCCACTCCAACAAAGAAGGGCTCCATCAGGTTGGACGGGTGGCCAGAATCTTTTAACAAGCTCGTCCCCATGAAAAGAGCTCGCTCCACTTTGAATTCATAAAGGCCGGCGACCATTTGTCGATTTGAATATCAAAAGGGGCTAGCATGGGGCCCCTTGACTGTTAAAGGCAGACTCCCATAGCTTCCACCAAGCAGGTGTGTGATGATCAATTATTAAGGATCCCGCTCTGGTTACTCTTAGTGGGAGGTGGAATTGGGGATTTGGGGGTTTGTGGTGGTGGGGGCACAGCTTTCTGTGGTGAACCTGGATGGGGGAGAGACAGTGGAGAAGGGAGAGCGAATACTATTTACATAAAATTAACAGTTCAAAAGAATGAGTTCACACACCAATCAAACTTGTTAATTGACTGTCAATGGTGTGTCCCTGAATATACAACACAACTACATTATTCATCTTAGGCCCTGACAGGGAAGACAGTCCAATTTGCATGGGCGTTCTAAACGTGATCAACAACCACAATGCCACATGCATTTTTAATAGGCCAGAGATGGGATCCTTTAATATTCATAAGGGTCAAACAATTGCATATGACATTAAACTTTCTATAACAAGGTAAGTATTTTTCAAATGCTGGCCTTCACAGTCTAAATGGCCCACAGAGAAAAGAGTGAATCAATACTACATGTTTATTTGTGTTCGACTGATTCTTAAAAATATTTGATATTTCCTGTCATAAAGTTTTTCAGAAATTTCAGGTTTTAGTTGCTGCCTTTTTGAGGAAAGATGAACACTTTTTTTTTATTAGATCTTGGATCATTTTTCCATCCTAAAAAAGATACAGTACCTATAGGTGTGCAATTGGGACAAAATTCATATCACAAAGAATATCAAAACATTATACAAATTTCAATATTTAATATTTAGTAAAGAATTCAAAATAATTAAAAAGTTAAACTCGTGTTTTTTCCATGAAGTCAACTGGTCAAATGCTTATTTTGATCTACCGTTGATGTGTCACAATAACATGTATAACTAATTCAAACACAAGAATTGCAAACAATATCTCTCTCTGAAACTTTTGTCAAGATCGTGTTTGTTTTATTGTCTTAAATCTTAAATTACTGTGAAGCATTGATGTTTTGTGTCTAGACTTGTAATGGAAATAATTCATATGACTTTATTGCAATATTCTGATGAATTTCAGCACTGTATGCCCATTTCTGTACTGTATTTTTACTATCTAATATAATCAATCAATTCATTAAAAATGCACCTCAACGGACGCTTCAATGCTCAGTTTTAGTTAAGCACTTTTTTGTTCATGATTTATCAACCTTTATTTCATGGCTAAAACGCCATCACTTTCCTAATAAACCCAATGATATGTCAAAAGGTCACCATCCCCAAAGACATTCCCCCTCTCCCCATCCCTGCGAGCTGCAGACAGTAACATGTATGTAAATGTACTCAGGAAGCGCCTGGCTGTGTCCGCTCCCAACCCTTAACGGTGTCTCGTTTCAGGCTGGCGTGTCTGAGGTGTTTCTAATTGCAGTTTTTTGTCAGAGAGCTCCCAGAGATGACCAGACAGTGCTAGACTATATTCACATTGGTGTTAGAGCCCTCTGGGCCCCCATCGTGTTGAGGACGTCTCCGAGTGTCATTAGCAGAGCTTTGGAATGGTATGGATGAACCGGGCTGGCCTGGATAAAATGACCTAGTATTGACGAACAGTCAGGTTTTTCTGCCTGGTTCCAAGGACAGAGAGAGGTGGAAAACTGCTCCACCGCTCCTATCAGATATGCTAATGGTCACATTTCTCCCCATTGAGACCTCATGCATAATTTAACCAGGAAAATGATAATACAAAATGTGTAAAATAGGTTAGATTAATATGGTGTAACTTTTCCCTTATGCAAGGACACATGTAGCTAAGCTAAAAGGTAATGGCAGCAGAGTATCAGCTACAGGGTGGGTAATTAAAGGCAAAATGTAATTAATATTTGTGATATGTCCTTTCACAGAGATGTTACATGTTTTGAGTGTTGTTTACAGCCTCACCATGGAGTAAGGGTAATGAGTGCATCTTGAGGAAATCAGGTTTTCTAACTTAGAGCTAAAAACTTTCTAAGGATGATTTTTGAAAGTTGTGTGCCTTTTTTAAATAGCTTGACATGATGTTAAAAATGTGTGAGTAAAATACAAACCAAGGATGCTACATTTACATGGTATGCTCCTTTCAGAACTTAATTTGATTTGAATTTACTTTAAATGGGACGGTCTTTGGTTCACTTTTAATCCCTTATGGAACATTCCTAATGTATGTGACAAATTTCCAAATTTCTGTCTCGACTCCTTTTTCACTTTAGTAATTTTCTCCTTTTCTTGAATATTTTAGGGCTGGCAAATAGCTCAAAATAGTTCAAAATGTGAGGATCAAAAAACTGAGGTTGAAGTTTTGTTGAATGTATTTAAGTGCATATATTATTTCTGCTTTTTTGGCGGGGATTTGATATGCAACGACTGTTTAATCCTTGTGTGGTGGATGGCAGTTTGTCAGGGATGTGTGCTGTGATTTCATCTTGAACTGGCTTCAAGTCTGTGGGGCTCTTTCAGCATTAGTGCATTCAAAGCAGATCACGTCTGGGAGTGGGAAATGATAAGAGATGGGCTCATGTTGTGCTGCGCCCTGAGGAAATCCTGCCTCTTCTGACACCTCATTTCTACAAATACAAACCTTTCAGGAGAACCACAACCGTTCTTCCCTCTGCAGAATCTCTCCCCATGTTAGGCTTCTCATTTAAGGCTTCACGGGAAGGGGGGGAGGGAGATATTTGCCTTTTTTATTCCATCCTCTTTTTTCCCACTATCTCTATTTTTTTCTTCCTGTTTGTGCTCCAGTTTGAGCCTAACCCCTGTATGCTCAACTGTCACACAAAATCAGTGTTACTTAAACGGCGACATAAATAGCCGTATGAAGTGCACAAAGAAAGGCAAGTATAGGGCACTTCTGAATCCATTCTCTCAGGTCTAAAACTGCACATTTATTCAGAAAAACAAACCATAAGCATATGCTCAAAACAAAAGGTTATTATGACGACAAATTTAGAAGTACGCTAAAATGTATACAACTATAATGAGCCATTGTTGAGGCAACGTGTGGTCAGTCTGAGCTAAGGGACACTGGTCTGTCCCCAACCCCCACCTTCTCTGAGCTTATGTGTATTTTTCTGTTGTGCCTGTATGTCTGCCCTCGACATGCCCACTCCATAGACACTGAACCGTGTGGAAGAGTAACACTGTCATGTCAGCTCTGGTCAACTTTATGGTGGTCAGGAGCTGCCGCTCAGCGCTATAACCAAGGTCAGGGGAGCCTGACTGCTGGATGCTCAGGGAGACACATCTGAATGCCAACAGGCATGAATAAACACATAAATAAATAAATCTTTCTGCCGTCATAAAAAAAAAATTTTAACCACAAAATAAAACTAGTTTTGATACAATTTGGTTGTTTTGTTTTTGTTTTGTTCTCGTGCAAATTTACTGTTGCAATAATGACGTTAAAATGAAGAAATAGGACCAAATAACACAACAAATACTCAACGCTGATGTAATAAAATTGTCTGTTGTGGAGCACTGTGCCACACCAGAGCTGGGCTGTGGATCAAGAGTGATGGAGGGGCATGTTTTTTCATTGCGTTAGGCAAAATGCCCTGCTGCCTTCAACTGTCCCGACCTCACATTTTTTGACAAATTGGTTGTGAGGCTTTTACGACTGATGCACATATCGCAAAAATCATTTCTGCCAAGCTTCCTCTATGACCTGCCCGTGGGACATGACAAGCCCCTCCATGCATCGCTCTATCAAACCGAATCTTTCCAGGACAATGCAAATTATGACAAATTCCATCATCCTGCATTATGCGCTTTCCTGCTAATCTCCCTAATTCGAGAGAATCGGGGAGGATCTCGCTGTTTCAGCTGAGGGGCATGTTGTCTGATTGAATGATGCTGAAACTGCAACCCTCAACCCCCCGTTCTTTCTCCCTTCCGAGCTGTGACCACCTCGTCTCTTCTGTCTTTTCATATTTTTTCCTCGCTCTGAAGCTACATCTCTCAGTCTGGCTGGTAATGGAGGCACTAACTTAACCTGGGCACAAAAGAATTATGTCAACACACAGTGGCACAACCATTAAAGCGTAACTGTCAGTAGTGGTGAAGTTAAGTAAGTCTGTGTGTGTGTGTGACAGAGTGCATGAGAGGACCACAGTGTGAAATGTCTTTTCTGAATGAGACATTGTGAATGTCAAAGACAAATCATCAGCTTGGGATCAACATGAAGCTGCTGGTTCAGAGGGAAAAGTCCTCTACGTCCACATCCAAAACATCCAGTTAAACACACACACACACACACACACACACACTGCTGCTACTCTGTCGCTTGTAATGGACCCAACATGTTGTTCATCATTCACAAATAAAATATGTATAACAGACAAACAAAAGACAGGCTGAACAAGACGGTGCAGGAAATGCAAAGGGGAGCAAAAAGACATGCAGTCCCGTTTGGTCTCAACAGATGGCAGTATGGCTGCATTAAAAAGGCAGCAGGAGCACCAACAATGCTGTTCATACCAAGTCCACTCAATCCATGGACAGGCTGGCAAGACAGCATCGAAATCTTCTTGGATTTTCTTCTTTTTCTTTTTTTTGGCAAAGTCAAAACATTCGCATAAATAAGCCACAAATTCCAGCAGTGAAATGCATGAATATGGATGAAGGAAAATATGGGAGAAAATTGTAAAAAATAGTACAAATTGTTTGGGGTTTTCATTCAATATCTACACACAAGTGTTGTTCTATATTTATTTTAATCATCAAACACCTAAAATCTAATGTAGCTGAAAGGTGTCTTTAAAAATATTAACAGTTAAAAAAATAAAAAATAATTTCAATCAAAGAAATCTTTGGTTTTACTTATTTTAGAATTATTTAAAAATGTTATTTTACTGTAAATGTGCACCACACATAATAACACTCTCACTATAACTGATGAAATACAATGTGCTGAAAATGAACTGAATCCCCGCTGAAAAATAAAGCAAATATTACCACTGCTGTCGGAGCATCTGATTCAACTCGATAAATTTCGACATGTGGAAAATATTGTGTGTACTCTATATTATATTGAGTGAACTCTTACCCTGAGCATCCCAACTACATTACATTACTCAGACTTACGGGGCCTGACATCCCCTTACATAATAAATCCATAATATCAATAATAAATATATATTAAAAGTGAACATGCTGATATGTCCGCGGAAAGAAAAAAAAAACAGGAGGCTGTATATTATTCATCTGCAGGGGTTTTTACCTCGGTAAAACGTGCTTTGATGACAATGGCATTTGAAAAATGAATGACCCGGGTTAAAAGTTACTACTCAGAAGAATTGCTCCATGGGAAATTTATGATGAAGCGAGTGGCCAAAAGTAAATGGAATGTAAACGCTAACTCTTGTCTGACTCGTCTGTGCTGCTGCTGCTAAAAAAAAAAAAAAAAAAAAAATCAGCTAATAAATGAAGACAAAATGGCAAAGCGAGCACACTGTTGCATGTGGATGTAATAATCATTTCTAACCAGAGGCGCTGACTGCCACTTTTAATGTGTGCAACTTATGGAACTGCAGAAGCACAGGAGAGCATAATAATTGTAGAGGTTTCCTAAAATACACAAACTACAGCGCAGGGCTGTGGAGCAGTCTGTAGGTGAATCTGCAGCAGTAACAAGCTGCTTTAACAGTTTGGGCTGGTGACAATTAGTGTTATAAACTATTTATTGGTGACATATCTATCATGGTTTCTTACATGTTTTCTATGCAAACAAAACACTCTACTAATAAAATGCTAGACAGATAGCTATACATCAAAAATATGAAGAAATAATGCAGTTTTTTGTGCCTATTTAAATTTAAATTTTCTTCCTAGATTCCTCTAATGTTTCCACATTTCTTGTTTTGGAGAAAAGATTTTGGCTGTGGGTGAAACACTGTAAAGTTAGGGGGCTATATTTCACCCTAATGCTGTTCCCTATTAGTCTCTGTATGTCACCTCACTTGTATGTCTGGCTCCTGTGTTGTTCTGTCTGTATTTGCCACACGTGTATATTTCAGAAGGAGCATCTTCCAGACCCTCCCTATCTGTGTGTTTTTGTCTGTGTCTGTGTATGTGTGTGTGTGTTGGCCCTGTCAGCTATGCCCTCTCGTCACTGCAGGGGGAAGAAACACACCCAGGCAGCTCTGAATATAGTGGCTAGTTACCATAGTAATGGGATGGTCATACGTCTCTCCTCTCCCAGACAGTGATGGGAGTGGACAGGACACGCCGCTATGCTTTTTATCTATGCATTTGGTATTCAGTTATTTCATTCTGCAAATAAAAAAGCCGGAGCCACCGCACCTCTCCTTGCTCTTATTCAAATAGAGGGGGTAAAATGGGAAGTAAATAGTTGGACGTGGGGGTAATAATTCACACACGGGACTACAAATAATGATGTGTTTTGGAGTGTTTGTGATTGCGATTGTAATAGGGCGTGTGTCGTGGCAGATATGTGCCGTGGTGGGATCTTTACATGACGCTTCTCAGATGCCTTCTTGATGTCATCAGCAGTGACAAAGTGAGGAGAAAACAAGCGTGCGCACGCGTACACACTTGTGTCGCATGTGGTGTTAAATTAAAAAGCAGGAGTCTACAATTTATCAAATGAAATCAGATTCATGCATCATTACTGATTGCATTTATCTGCATTCAATTAAATGTTCTAGTACATTTTATTCTTGTACTGTAGCCACTAAAATATCACAGGCAGTAGTCAAGTAATTTGTACTTGGATGGGGTGCTGACCATTCACTAAAGATTTTGTTGTGTCTTGCGGCTTCCCAGGTGACATGTTTTTATTTACATGCATAACTAGTATACATGTATCTCCGCATCATTCAGTATGTAAAAGAGAAAGAGGGGGACGATGGCTGTGGCTATCCTGTCCCTGCCTCCCATGGCTTGTTGACATGAACCAAGGCAGTCAGGCACCAATAATACATGAAGAGCTGTTCAAAGGCAATTAGGATCAGTTGTCAGGACCGGGCCCATTAATGAGTGGGAGTGTGGCAGGGGCCGGGGCAGAGGCACAGCGCCGGCGTACGCGGCCGCGTGAGAGTCAATGCACTCTGACAGATCCAGTCCTTCCCCTGTCCTCGCCTGGTACAAGCTGATACCAGTCTGTCCCCACGTGGTGCTGCAGCAGCAGCAGCAGTAGCGGCAGCAGTGGCGGCGGTGCAGGATAATGTATTAAAATACACACTGACTCCTGAAAATGACCACCGCCATGGCAGGTCAGCTTCTGCGCGGTCACAGCAGGAGAGAAAGTGGAGGGGGGGATGTGGGGCGCGTGGATGGGGTTGGGAGGAACGTAATTACCTCCTCTGCCGTCTACCACTTCCCATAAAACTGCCCCCCTCATCAGATTAAAAACGTAGTCTGGTATGACCTCTCACATATATGTGTACACATTTACAGGCACAAGCGCCCAACCCCCATCCTATAGCTGCAGCTATGTCCCAGGACGGAGCTATGTCCATGTCAAGATGGATACAAGACAGTGTTGAGGAGTATGCACACGTGGGTAAACAGACTTGCACACGAGCAAACATTTGCCATCGAACGTTAGGTGCCGATGGTCTGAGATAATGTGTGCATGCTCAATTGCCCATGTTGTTTGCCTTTGCATACATCTTTATCTATCTGCATGTGAATCAAAGAGGTCTGAATGCTGTAAACCTGTCTTGTCAGTCATAAGTGTGTTACAGTGAGTCACCTGTGACTCATTTTAATGACCAAACCGGTTTACCTTGTCATACAGCCAGGGCCTTTCACAAAGAGCACACAGGTGTATGTGTGTGTCTCTGTGTGTGTGCGTAAGACCTGGCCTCGGGGCATACAGCCGACATGCCATTGCGGCAAGGTCTTACTGGGTTTGATCAGTGTGTTTCGTGTGTGTCCGGCTCAAGCGAAGAGAGTTGACCCCAGTGTTTGGGGTAGGATGAGTAAAGCCTACAGAGACAGGCTCAGGTGATGTACAGAGACAGGAAGTGAATCGATGCTCGCTGGGGAAAGGCTGTGAGGTGAAGCCCGACTGTCAGTCAAAAAGCCTTTCTGACTCTCCCCAGACAAAAGGTTCAACTCACTGCACACAATTCAGGCATTCAGGAAAGGAAACAACCGGCCCGTTCTACTTGTGCCTTCAGTGAAATGAAAAGAAAAAAACAAATCTGTGTTAACATCCTCCAATGCAACCAGGAGCAAGTACCTACAAGTGCTGAAGAGCGCCGTAGTTTTGAGGAGCCTTCACTCTCATGACTGCTCAAACCGCTGAGCCTTCAAAGACCTCATTTTTCATCGACTCAATTACTCGACAACTGTTCCCCTCCTGGTCCCACCCCTTCCTCCCTGCCTCATCTCCCCTCCTCCTTGCTTGGAAGTGATCATTTGTTCTTTATTAAACTTGATAACATCCCTTGCATTGTCTGAGCGTGCACGCCGGAGAGCCGCCCCTACTGTTCTAGCCTCCAGCGCTTCGTATTATTGGTGCATTATTTCACGCATGCCCTCGTCTTTTATCAAGCGCTTTTGAAGTAATGTTAATAGACTAGAAAATTGAGACATTTATGAAGTATGGGCCGTGTTTATGAAAAAATCCATAAAGTATGACAGGGGAGAGGTGAGATAAAAGCAAGGTTTTAATAGATTATGGCAAACAGGGGAGAGGCGTCAGATGCTGACAGGCACCTCCTCCGAGATCCCTCATATTTTATGGGATTAATTTTGTTGTATTAGAAATGAAGTTAAATGTCCTAATTAATCTGTTCGTGCTGCATGAATACCTCCCCGAACGCAGATGCACGCACTGTTTTTTGGCTAATTACTCTTCTGTGGTAATTGAGGTAGATGTAGTCTCTAGATGTAGACTGAGGAAGTTTGGGGAGGTGGGGGGATATTTGATGTGATGGAGGGGGGGCGAGGTGGTGGGGGGGCTGCTGAATTGTGCATGTTGGCTCTTTTATGGTAGTGAAACATTCTGGGTGAGAACAACAAACCATAAAACTAAAGCACTTAGCTTAATTTCTGCTATTCATCACTAAAATTTGTGCTTTCTCACTCGCCACACTGGCTCATATTTAGCTGTCAGCGCTTTGATTGTTCGCCATAAAGCAGGGCTGCTATCTTAACAAACTCATCATGCACTACTTGTTCTCCTTGTACATTAGTAATGGAAATCACTGTAACATATCTGTACGTTTCTTATTAAACATAGATGGGAAATGATATGTTAAAGGGATGGTTCAGCCCAAAATCAAATATACATATTTCTCCTCTTACCTGTTGCGCTATTTGTAAATCTAGATTTTTTTTTTGGTGTGAGTTGCCGAGTGTTGAAGATATCAGCCGTAGAGATTTACTTGTTTTACTTTAGAAATAAGTCTTGTTTTTTACTTTCAGTGCTAAGAAAAAACTTGTGGAAGCTACTTTTCTGTCTGTGATTGATTACAATGATATATTGTACATGCATGCAACCTCCTTCATTTCATGTAGCCTCGACTCAGTATACCATGTATCTCTACATTTTATTACGAATGCAAAGCCACTTACTCAGCACAGCATTCATTATGATTTGGTGGGCTGGACGACAGACAACAGCACTGGTATATTTTTATCTATAAAGCAATACTGGGCAAACGTCTGGCCTACCTCTGCACCCTACCTCTGTTAGTTACCAGCTACGCTCCTCCAGGTGGCTGCTTTTTAATGTTACCCCAGGTTTTAACAGATCTGCACCTTGGACATGGAACAACCCTCAAAAAGATCTAAAACTAGAAACACTTATATCCATTGATGAATTTCAGGGCATCATAAAGAATGTAGTGACAGATTTATGTGCTTGTTTTTCCTGAGAGGCCACTATGTTTGAATAGTTGTTGTGTTATTGTGGATTTGTGTATTATATGTTATATTTATTGCATTTTAAATGTGTTCTGATTAGCTGCTACCTTGGCCAGGTCTGTCTTTTAAAACAGTTTTTCAACCTCAATGGGACTAATTGGCTAAACAGAGTTAAATAAAAATAAAGACATGTCTGCATTCTCTCCAATAAAGTGGCAATAGATGGCACTAGCTTGTGGTGCTTCAAAGCACCAAACAATTTCTTTCCAGAAATTAAAATCTGGTCACTCACAATAATCCACAGATCTTGTTGTGAATGGTTTCATGTAGGAACTAGTTTCTTTTTTACCAAACTACACCCTCCAACTGTATCACTGCACAGAAGGAAGAGTGCATCTACTCATGGACGAAAGGCTCATGCTTGTGACAGGGCAAGATATAAACATTAGTGCCGTCCTCCTTGGCTGAGCTGTTACATTAGCTAGCTCAGTGATGCTAGGTAAGCTAACAGTAGATCTTGGGGTGAAGTGTCCCTTTAAACGTGTATATTTATTGAGGCACTTTGGAAACATACCACGTAACGTAACCACAAGTCTATGATCTTTATTGCATTTGTTTTCCATCTCTATCATCTCATGTTTCCTGTCACTCTCTACTAGCGTTGACAAAAATGTTGATTTATCGGTACATATCAGTTTTGAATATTTGAGACAGTTTCAAGGCTTATTTTTCGCAGTATCGGTACACCCGTACCAGCTGCTCTTTCTTACTTTCTCTTATTAATGTTTAGTACTGTACTTCCGCTGTTCTCTGCTACTAACCAAGAAAAAAGTCATTAGTGATGTTTTGCTATAGCCTTATTATATTAATCTTTTAATAACAATTTTAACTTGTATGCTCTTAATGTCAGCTTTTGATTTGGATATCGAAATTTGCTTAAGGTACTGTATCAAGGTTAGAAATTCCAGTGTCGTGACAACACTGCTCTCTATGTGTAATTATCTTCTAAAGTCCTTAAAGTAATCTTTGAAAATGTAATCTATATACTGCTTTGTTGGCTTAAATAAACAAAATCAAAATGAGGCCTCCAACAAGCGGAGGAAACGTCTACACATGCTCTTCTTTGAGTCATTCTTGCAGCCTCTTTCTGGTCCTACATGGGTGGCCCAGCCTCACTGTGACTCAGCCTGACCTCTGAACTTTTCATCAAGAGGGTCAGACAAATTTCAGCTCGATGTTTTGAGACATTAAGACTCCTGTGAGGAGATTATTCAAATTCTCCCTCCCGCCACAGTGCACCCCTCCCTTTGACGCTAATTGGCAGCGTCAGATCCACTTTCCTCCTGATGCCTCACAGTCCACTTTGACAATTTTCAAAATCCAATGCAAATCCTATCGCGGGCTTGTGCAAGACACTCTTCCCACAATATTGACTGTCACTCACAATTAGGGGAATGAGGCAAGGGGTTAGTGTTCACCAGCAACCTGAGGCTAGCACAGTCAGCTCCCAAAACACACCCCGCAGAATCTGATCAGTGAGTATAATTTCCTAGCAAATATCCCAGGGGTGAGCCACTTACCTTAACAGGAAAGAGGAGATGTTTAACAGCCATTCAACTGATAGTCGTCCTATTCAGAGCTGCTTTGGCTATTGTGTTTGCTTCTGTAACTGTGGCTCCAAAGGGAATGTGATTGAACAGGCAGCATTAATCTACATAGATGTGGAAAAGGTCCTGCAGTCTGAGACTCCTGTTGTTAACTCTGACTTTAGTAAATGATAGGTCAATTTTTTCCATCTGGCAACTCATATGTGTTATCATCTGTTAGGAGAACAAATGGATTTCTGTGTAAAAATGTGGAGCAATGCTGGCTACAGAAATCTAGCTATTATCTTAATGCAGCAGAATTGTTTAAAAGCTCCTTTTAAGAAACATCTGACAGAAAATGCAGTAATAACTTTTATTTCTTTTAAAAGCATGCCATTACTTGGCTTTTGTCGTAATGAGCGAATTTGTTTTGATAGTTTTGCAACGAAGATACTGGATGTCTGAGAGCATTTTTTGTTTTCAGTCAAGTGATTGATGTAATAAAACAGTTAAATTTCTTATATCTTAATTAGATTATGCAAATTGTGTTTAAACAAATGACAGCAGATTTGCATTAGATCTCAGATAAATAAGACAGCAAAACAAACAATATAAAATTAGTGGCAGGAACTCTGATCCTGCTCCACTCGTAAATTATACATCATACTACAAGTAATACAAATTATAGCAACCTCTAAACACGTGTCAGTCAGGTACGGAACATATGAGATGTATGAAAGCATGCATTAATTCGCTGTTTTTGTCTTTATGGCTTGCGGCTTTTACCTAAACTACCAGCATATCTTACATTAACATACAATACACAGAGAGGCCCGCAGCTTTGACATCATAAAGGTTAACTAATTCTTTAAATCAAGTCAGATCTGAATCTGTCAGCTCGCCAGGCCAAGTCGACAGTCAGTCAGCTTGCCATTCCCGAGAGCTGAAGCTGAGAGACATGACAAGCCGGGCAGATAGATGAATAGATGGATGGAGTTTGAAGGTCCAGCATCCATCACATGCCAATCCCTAATGCCGTTCCTCTCTGCCTCCACCAGCAGCATCCTTTCAATGGGGGGACCTACTGTAGTCAAATCCTGCAGGGCCCAGAGTACCATGTTCTGTCAGTAGCCATGTGCTGTCTCTCAAAACCACTGGACACTTGTCAAAAGAATAAACTGGTCCCAGTAAAGCTGGAAATTGATCAGTTTATAGCTCTATTACAAAACATACAGTTCCATTGCTTGATTATGATTGGCTGAGCTGCATTTAAAGCTGTTGTAAAATACTCTATAAACACACAGCTGTGACCGCATTACAGTTTTAGTATTACTGCACCAATTCATGACCTTTTGTCATGTGAGACACAGGGCTGAAGAAGGCAACCGCCAACCGACGAGAATGGTCAGAAATACACATGGCTGTCATTTAAGGAATGCACAAAAAACCACAAAGATGCCGCCAATGGAACAACGAGAGACTACAGGGATTTATGTTTAAGCAACCAAGGAACCTACTATGTCCTGACTTCACTGGAGATATACCTGTTGGTGCTGCTGCTCAATCTACCAGCCTTTAATCTCCATCCAAAGCCAATAAACTACACCAACAATCTATGATAAGTTACCAGTTTAACTTTACCTACTATGCTCAGTTTTCTCTCACTATGTTGTCCATTACTAGGGATATAATTTTTGTCGCAGTGTAGTAAAATGATACTGCTGCCAAATGAGCAAAATAGCTGCCAATAGTAGATACATATGTGGTTATAATGTAACTACAACATGATGAGAACTTTTTTGGTCTTTCTCCTGATCTTAAGTTTACTAGAGCCCATGCGGGTGAACTTCTTTGGCTCCATGTCGCTGCCAATTTGTAAAGCAGCCAGTACTTTCAACTGCATCTGCCTGCTGCTTGGCAACCATTTTGCTAAATGCTGTTGAAGAACTACAGTAATCAGTGGAAGAATTTGTTATCAATGCATTTTATTTTATGAAAAATTGCTAGGTATATGTAGCAACCATAGAGTGTTTAAAAAAATGAAACTAGCCATAGCGACATCACCAATTGGTTTATGGACTCCCGTTTTGAAGCCTCAAGTTTGGCATTTTATTTTTTGCCATCTTGGTTTTTTGAAGCCAAAAGTGACAATATTTGAATGAGACTGAGAGCCCATAGACACTACGCACAGACAGCCTTTCACTGACAGCAGCCTGCCTTTAATTATGCAATTTAAAGGGGTGAGTTATATGAAAATTCAGCCTCCAGAACAGTTGTCACGAATAGGAAAATTAGCTACAAAGACCAAAACCATTTTTTGTATGGACATGACCACTGGAGGAAGTGCAGCTTTTGGTTTAATTTTTCAGCTGCATGGTAGTAACTGTTTTATAAAAGCAATAAGCCACTTAAGGCCATGGTTTTATGGCTGTACCCGACTCAGAACTACCTGAGTCAAACCAGATTCCACCATTTAATATGAATATTTGATGATTTTTTTCCCCCCCTTGTAAAGTTTTAAAGTTTGAACGGGCCTCAGAAGGCATTCAGTGTGACAGCAGCATTTGTAATATAGTAAACAAGATAACTGCGCGATCGTAAATGTGCAATGACATTTTTTTCTAATACTAGACATCAAACAAAAGCCAGAGATTGTATCATATTAAGTATCTGTGAGCTGTAAATTCAATACTTCTAAGCAGAAGAGAGAAGATAATGTTATCTCAAAACCTCTCCTCCTCCATGGCGCTGCACCACGTCCGCAGCTGTCCGTACCAAAGAGTATCGTGAAAGTCAAGAGCGCTCGCTCTGCAGTGAAATCTGGGGAGTTAAAGCTCGACTTGAAGCAATCATAGTCAACTAACTGATGATTCAAAACTCCAACCTTCAAGGGGCAACCCGAATTGGTTTACAGTGATTTTAGAACAGCTAAGGGGTGTTGTTAGACACAATGCAGAGCAGCTTCTCAGCCTTTCACATCTTATTGCTTTATTTGAATACAGCAGATTCAAATGGTTAGCATTACTATGCTTTGTCAGATTAACAAATAGGAAGGTAAACAGTTGACCATAATTATTTATCGAAGGCAATTCTCAATTTATATTTTTCCTCCATTAAGTCACTGCCCCCTCAAAGTGCTCATTACAAAAAACACCTCTGCTGCACAAAACTGATTACATTCTATGGACATAATTAGGATCACCAATTCATCCTTTAATCATTTCAAGTTCAACCCCCCTCCTCTCCTTATATAGCTGGATCCTTCTTTTAATTACTAATTCTTGTGTATGTGGAGGGCTATTTGGCCTCACATAGCAGTTTTTCTGTCTCTGTTGCTGCCATTGCCCTGTCGCCATGGTGTCACACGGCAACAGTCACCACGGAACATTGTCATTAAGATGGAGTCAACGTACTGGTGAGAGGAGGGGTGGCACTGCATGCTTGCTCACAGCAAGGGGGTAATTGTATCAATATGTAAAAATCTCGAGCTGCACTGAAGAGTTGTTAATACATTTTTGATCAAATTAAGCCATCGTAGCGTGGAAGAGGAGCAGACACACTGTGAGGCGACGCAGGGGTCGTGTGAAGCGTCGCGCACAGCTCTGAGCAAGCAAACTCCTCTCATTGTTTTCTCAAATTGCTCTGGATATGAATGATCATTAGAGGAATGAGAGATTAGACTGTTTTCCAGAGGCAACAGCACATGCCTACAGCTGACTTCAATTTCATGTCTCAATGAGACTCCATTGAGGAAATCAAACACTGCTGGCGCGTTAAAAGCAAACCTGACTCTGTAGGTTACATCCCAGGAATCCAAACTGCACAGGATCCTCTGAGCTTTGGTGACACACTGGTGAGATATGCCGTCAAGCTCTAAATGAATGGCTAATCCACACATGTTCTCACTCATAGACGGATTTGGCTGCAGGATCAAGGACAGTGTGGAGGAGATGGACACTATCCTTGTTGACAGTACCTTGACAAGTGTAATCCCATATAATACACACTGGGTAAACAAAACACCAAGCCAACCGTGCAACCACGGCCCACACTTCCTCTGCTCTGCCTTTGAATTGCACATTCTTCCTGGGTTTGAAACAATATGAAAGAAGTTCTATTCGTTGCTTTACAAACAAGTGCAAAAATGGGTACACACTGCCCACTATAATACGAATACATATTTACATGTATACATAAAAGTAGTAATGAGAACAAACTATCACACGTAACAACAATCAAATGCATCTGCGCGCGTGAGACAGAGACAGAGACGAACACAAAGTACTGCATGTAATCTGAGACACTTCAATTGCTTTGTAAGAGTCGAGCATAACAAAGCATCACAAGAGTCATCACTGAGATTCATCATTCATCCAAGTAATCCTTGGTATTCCTCCACTGATCTGTTGCTTACCTCTATAAAGTGATACTTTGAAATGCTTTGCTAACAATGACGCAAAAGAAAAGAATGTTCCTTGTTGTTGGCTCAGCCCCTTCGACAAGGATCAAGGGATTCAGTGGATTATTTGCAGTAAGTAGCCACATAAGATGTGCGAAGAACCGAGATGAAATGAACAGAAAATTATAAATAGAAAATCAGAAATAAACTAAGGAAAATATAAAAAACTGGCTGGCCGCAAAGCATATACCTTTGCTGAAATGACCGGCTGAATAACTGATTAGTCTATCAACAGTTTAGTTTATGATTAGTCTAATAAACTGTCAACACTCTTACCCACTACCAGGAACACCACCCCTGCCATGGAGACTTACCCTGAGGGCCTGACTGTAGGGCCCGATGTTGGCTGGGGCCCAGTGGGACAGGCTCTGGACATGCAGGGCTTCCCTCTGGTGGAAGCAGCCTTCCTCCAGAGGCTCGGTCCAGTCATGGAGCAGGCAGTCCATCTGTAGCAGCTGACCGGCAGGTAGAGGAGCCTGAACACACACCCTGAAAGAAAAAGAGGGGGAACATAATATGAATGTTACAGCAACAACCTGGATTGAGAATACAACTACTACAGAGAAGCAAATGCTTTGGGGTTTGTGGGAAAGGTCTGCATGTGTGTTTGCACCTTTACCTGGCTGGAGGGTTTATGCCAAAGTGTTTCTTATAGACTGCATTGAGTGGAGCAAAGTCTTCCATGGACCTCACGTAAAGGTGGACCAGGATGATGTCCTTCATCTTCCACCCTCTGCTGTCCAACTCACCTGGACACAACACATTATACTGTAAATCACTGTAGTGTAGCATATTGTTAACTACAGTAAGACAACCTAAACTACTATAACCTTATTCCAACTTGACTAAGGCTGGAGATATTCTTGCTTTTTAACCACAAATTCACGTACACAACTGGCTGGCTTGTGAGCTGAATTGTCATTGGTGACATCGAGTTTACAGTGGTGTCCAAGTGAAGTCCCTTTATCATTTCTTATTCAACATTAAGCAAACACCTCCACATCTTCCAAGTTTCAGTGAAACAAAGAATATTACAGTTCCTAATATTAGCTTTTACAGTTTCTGAGATCACAGCAGAAAAAGCAACAGTGGCATCATTGTAGATTGTATGTAAGGTCCCTAAATCAAGCACATTGTGACAATGGCAAGTGTGTCTCTCACACTGCCCCTACTGTCAATGTGTGTATCAAAAAATGAGGGTGCGTAGCGTTCATTTCTGAGGAGGTCCTAATGGACAAAGGATACACGAGGCAGCCATCACTCGCACGCAAATGTACAGTTAAAAGCAAGTACATCTCTGGCCTAAGCTAAACTGGCAGAGAGGCAGTATACTCCAAAATAAAAAAGCAATATGCTCCTAATAAAACCCAAATGTACTGTGTTTACACAGGCAAAATGGCAGGTTTATGACCAAAAAGAAGTGCTGCATTTGGCCCCAGTATCTCCTTGTTTGTTTGTGACTGGTCACCAATTTCAAGCAATTGGTTCTTTGAGAGTCATGTTTTTGGTTTACCTCTATAAACTTATTGTAGTTCCAGTATTTCTTTTGACATCTTGTTTCAATGAAGTTAAGAGTTGTATCTACTCCCACCGCAACAGGCAAGCTTGCCAGTGAACAAATACTCATGGAGTCCAAGTCAGTTCACAGGCGTTTGCTTGTGTCAAAATGTCAGGATTTTAGCTGTGCTATACCTACCAAATAAGTCAGTCTGCTAAGACATTTGAAGGCTATCACCACTGTAGTGAAGAGGTGGATAGTTTTAAAGTTTTTTTTTTCCTGACACTGAAATCCATTGAAACTGCATTAAAGTGGTAATGGTATTTGTCCCTTTCTATACAGAGCAGTCTATCACAGCATGTGAGCACATTGTAGGCTTTGGATGCAAACACAGGCACAAGGGCTCAAAGCAAAGTCTTTCTCCCTACAATCATTTGAAAGAGCTTCAAGTTTGTTTTTCCTTTGCCAACACTAGCGTCTCAGACTACTTCGCCCTCATACAAAGAGGTTGTTCATTAAATATTAACTTGTTTAATATTGTCTCTGCACTGTGAAGGCTGTTCAGCCGAGCACCACGATAAACATTAAATATGCCTTTCATCTTTCGCTCCTCTTTCTCCATCAAAAAAGAGAAAGGGAAAAAAAAGAGGCTCAGATACACTGTAAGAGTGCACACTTTTAAACTTCTGCAGGGCAAAAATGATAACCCACCCAACATGACTGCACAGTGTGGGGGTGTGGGGGTGTTTTAAAAGAGCCTTGGTTTGGGTTAATTTTGAAGCGCACGTCCTTGTTTGGTAGCCAACTCGCGATCCCAATGTTGTGACGGACGGAGTCTCTGACACACAGGGTTTTGCCTGCTGGGTTGACAAGCACTTTCGAATAAAGAGCAACTTCTCAAGCTCCGCCACACCTCCTCATGTGTCTTTGGCAAATGCAGCAAGGAGAAAGAAAGACGCCCAAGGGACAAAGAAGTTTTCCATATGTATTCCTCTCTATTGGATTTTGGGGGCTAAGGTAGGGAGTGTAGTACAGTCAGCCCTGTAGAATCAACTCTGGACAAAGAAATTCTGTATCATCCCCCCTTGATCTACGAAAGATACATAGGGAGCAGGTCCCGTCTACAGAGTCAACCATGTTGCACCACCATGTTTCTACAGCAGCCCAGAACAGACAACCAAACACTGGCTCTAGATAGGGCCATATGGGTCAGCCACTGTCATTAGCAGCCCTTTTACAACAAAAGTGTTTCAAAAAAAAACCAACTGAAACCAAGTGAAACTTTTATTCAGTGTTTTTACCAGTTTAAATCACCAGGACCATTTGTTTTGGAGAGTAGAGGCCACTGCGGATAATTCAGCTCCTAATAAAAACCTCCTGAACTTCTGGATCTTTCGTTATCAGAAAAAATAGGTAAGCACACATTAGCTGGTGCTAGGCTAGCAGCTCGTCTCTGACATGCAAAACAGCATCAGAGAAACACTGATTTGTAACGTGACACTGCTTTATATAGTGTTTTTACTGGTTTTAATCACCTGGTCTGTTTGTTTTGGAGAGGAAGAGACTGTTGCGGATAATCCGGCTCCTGGTAAAAACCTCTTGAACACTGAACACTGAAGGAATTCTAACCCGGAGAGTATGCTTGGCACATGGGAGAAGTTTCAGCTGGTTGCAATCTGCTATTCTCACCACTAGATGTCACTAAATCCCACACGCTTCTCCTTTAAGAAGAATTCTCTAGCAGACCTTTGTGTTTTTCTTGAGTGTAGAGATACTTAAAAGCATGTAAACAGCTTCAGTACACCATGTTCTTCAAAAGTGTTCACTCTCTTCCTAAATACTCTCACTCCCTAACACTTTCCCTTACTTTGCAGCTGTGTGAAAGCTGCCGATGTCTGGCCTTGGATCCCAGGATCTTTGCTCTGAAGGCCATTGATGCCAGAGATCCACTGATAGCCTCTTGAGCTTCTTGATGAGCAGGATGGAGGGAGATCTGCAGAAAGAGGGACATGAAGATGAGTAGCTGGTTTGGACTGTACAACAAATGGTTGGTCCAAGGCTTATACAGCTTGTTCAAGACTTTAAGAACACACAGTTAAGTATGTAAGTATCTTATTTCTTCATTTACAAATAGTGCATAATGCTGTGTGAGAGGTAATTCATGCATAGGTTGGTTTATGTCAAAGGAGAAATGAATTCAGAGACTGTCACCAATACACTGCTGAAATGACAGCTCTTGTCAAACAATCACTCAGAAATACTAGCATCATGATGCTGGCCGCATGACACAGATTCAGGGAGCACAAACCACACACAAATGCCATCTGACAAACACACACACACACATAAATACACACTCAAGCATGCATGTCAGCACGTGCGTGTCTCACCATAAATGAATCTCACCGTGGCCCCGCTGACAACTAAGGTCACAATTTGATGTAAATTCTTGCTGGTTGTCTTGAGCTTGATCAGCATATTCCACCTCCTCAGTCATCTTGTCAATGGCGCTCTGGCAAGGACAACTACCATGGGGCAAAGCTCCCGCCACCACATCCTGCAATAAAGCACCACAGGGAATACATCAGGCCAAACGCCCACCAAAGAGCGCTGAGCCTTTTGCAAAGACAGACAAAACGCCGTATAATTAGCCAACCTTTTCAAATACCCCACCAAGCAGGCTGTGTGTGTCAGTCTTTCATGACAAGGGCCCAGACACATAACTTCAAGGTGAATGAATATGAAACAACATGCTAACATATTCGCGGCTCAGGCGAATAGGGAGCGGTGTTTTCTGATACTGTAGATTCAATCATGCTGGCTGTCAGTCAAAACTCGTGACTGGATGGGTGAGACATGTTTTGGATTTCACCAGCTTCTTCCTTCTGTTTACTTATACTTTGCCTGCTACTTCTTTAAATAACAAATCATTACCATTCTCTAAGGCATACATATTACCTGCCAAATCCTGCTGGGGCATCACACATTTGAATACATATTTCATATTTTCCTCAATGCCCCCCCTCCACCCTCCCCAACACTCATTCACCCCCCTCATCTGCTGTCAACTGCATTAGGCCATATGATAATCAAATTAATTATACTTCAGCCCCTCTCTCCTGGCCAGCATGAAAAATAGCTTGACTAGCATTAACGGAGGGCAAATGATGGTGGTCCATCCCCACCCCCTGAGCCCGGTGCAGTTTCCTCTAGTGCTGGTGTCACCGCAGATCTGTCACCCTGACGAGAAGAGCTTCAGAAGGCTGAACCAGGGCAGGTTCTCCCCTGGTTGCCCCCCCCCCCGACTCTTCGCCTCCCCTTACAGGCCCTGGATCTCCCTGCTCTTCTCCCAGCAACCTAGGGGGGGCTACAGGGGCTGTGTGAGTGTGTGTGTGTGTGTGTGTGTGTGTGTGTGTGTGTGTGTGTGTGTGCGTGTTTGTGTGATGGGGGTGGGAGCGGCGGCATGGGAAGTGAAAAAATATATAGCTGTAGGGAGTGAGGCTGCAGGGTCACGGAGGTTGTGGGATGGGGGTATGTTTTCTGTCCATAACAGTCCCAGCCCCCACCCAACAAGCAGATACACACACACACACACACACTCACACACATACACACACACAAGGCTACACATTCACTCTCCTGCACACAAACAAACACAAAATCATATCCACACATTATCGTGTGATGTACAGAGAAACACACGTGCAAATCACATGCTTTACCCTGGAGACATAAAGCTACAGGCGAGTAGCATCCCACAGTGTAACCCTAATAGTCTTACCCCGCTGCAAAGAATACAGCGGCGTGCAAGCAGCACTTCCTGTCGCCAGGAACGCTCATCAACTAGTAGGTGTCTTATTAAACCAGACAATTCCAACCACAGTAATTAAAACTACACGTAAATGAGGTCAACGTCTCCATCGCAGAATCCTCGACAATAATTTAAGGATTCTAAAGTTGTCTGTTGTTGCAGGGAAAGTAAAAATGTTTCAAAGTGTCACCCTTCTTGTCTGCGAACCCCCCGTTCAGCTCTTTCTAATATACCAAAAGCCAATTCTTACTGCCTCCCCGCAACCCCCGTCTGTGTCCGCTTAGCCAGCTACCTGAATGCAAAGCGCCTTAATGTGAGCGGACATGTTTATTAAGCTGGGCCTAGTTTCAGGCTGCAGTGAATATTGCAGACGTCAAAGTAGGCCATGTGGGGCTAGAGGAGAGAGAGAGAGCGAGGGATGAAGGGAGACACCGAGAGCAAGAGTGTGCGAAAATGAGAGAGAGAAAGAGAGGCCCTCTGGAGGTTGATGTGAACCCTGCCCTGCAGTGCTGTGTTTCTCTTCTGCTCGACAAAGTTATCAGACACCAAAAGGTTTTGTTCTCGTATTTGTTTTGCCCTCAGACTGGTTTTGAAGGAATCAACCCCAAAGTTACTCAAACTTTTTGTTGTGGAATGATTGATCCAGCTATCGGAGGACATTGATCCTAATTGTAAAACAAGTTACACTCTCGGGTTCCTTCAGAAGTTTGACTCACAGTGTCTTTGTTCTCAGTGTGCATCTCGGTGAAGCGCAGGTAGCCAACTGGAGCAAAGGCATCTGCCGAGTGGATCACCGTCTCCGCTGCATCACTGCACATAAACAAGCCCCCCCCCCAAAAAAACTTTCATATACAGTAGTGCTGGCAGATAGAAAACTTTTCAAACTTACAGAAGCCTCATGCCGAAAATGGTGTAAGTGAGTTCTGATACAGACAAATTATTGTACATTTATATTTCTTTACTCACATAACAATCTTCTTTCTGAAGAGGGGGCAATCAAGGGTGAAGGTTTCATATTCACCTCCTTCTCCACAAATATGAACTCCATACTTCTGGGAGAGCTAATCAGTGAAAGCAAAATACCTCATTAAAATACTTCAAAAATTAAATTATTTGAACACACTATTTACTGTTCCACTCAATTTCCATAGTTAAAACTAAAATGTGCAACATATTAAGCACATTACAAGTAATTAAAAATAATACAAGTCTTGGATTACGAAAGTGTCTCCATAATCAGTTTAGAAGTGTATTATTTTGTACACTAGTTAAAAATAAAAATACCCCTCATACATGTAAAAATAAATGATATTAGGAATGCTGGGATTTTTTTTACCGAATTTAAAGTTTACTATTTAAAATGGGTAAGATCTTATCTCACTGTAGAGCTGCATGTAGCATAGTGCTTTGCTCAGCACTTCTTTTCTCTCACTCGGAATCTTTCTGCTTATCATGACACTACTGGATCTACAGGCTGTCAGTTTTGTGTCAGGGCAGCAACAGAAAGTTTGCTTATCCTTGTCACCATTGAAGAGGATTACACTATCTTAAAAAAATACCCCCCAAAAACAGTGACAAAAACCAGCAGTTGTACCAGAATATGGTAAGTGTGAGATATTTTCTCATGATAACACACTTCCAAGCACCTCCAGAGGCCACCTGGCTGTGAGCAAATGATGTACAAGTAAAAACAATTAAGGGGTTATTTCATTTGTTTTGTTATTAACCAAATTCAAGGTTTACTATTTAGAATGGGTAAGATCCTATCTCACTGTAGAGCTGCATATAGCATATTGCTTTGCTTTGCTCAGCACCTCCTTTCTTTTTCTCTGTTAATGACACTACTGATGCAGGAGTGTGGGCTCTGCATTGGGGACGCTGAGAGTCTGCCTGCCCTGCACACCCACAATGACAGGGCTAACTGTTAGCATCACATGGTTAATGTTTTCTAATGTAAGTTGAGCCGATTTGGTGTCAGTTTGTTGGGCCCGTCCAACGGCTCAGTGTTGGATGTTAGATGCTACTGCTGTGTCAGCTCATACAAACTGGGCTGAGAGTTTAATGTAAGGGCAGCAACAGAAAGTTTGCTTATCCTTGCCACCACTGAAGAGGATTAACATTGGTATACAATGAGGGGAGGACAGTGTGCATTTATTGGCACGTTTAATGGCTCGGTGTTGGATGATAGTTACTACTGCTGTGTTAGCTCATGCTTACTGGGCTGACAGTTTTGTGTTAGGGCAGCAACAGAAAGTTTGCTGATCCTTGCCACCATTGAAGAGGATTAACGTTAGTATCCAATGAGGGGAGGTGGAAAAAGGTTATAGGTGAGAATCCCTGCCTCTGCATCATTGGCTTGTTGAGGGGTGCTGTAACTTCAGTCACCTCCCTGGAGCAACATCATGGTATTGCCCTGGTGGCATTATATGACTCCAGTCTAGGCAGCAGACTCTGCCCGTAGCTCCAGTGTATTATATCTAATATATATTTTTTTAACTGTTTATTTGATAGTATCAGTAGGTCAAATTGGTAATTATAAACATCCCTACATGAAACAGATACAATACTGCAGTCAAGAGTGTAAAGTGGGTGGCAGAGTATCTACCAGCTTATGACCTGTTTCAGATGGGGCTCCATGTCAGCCAGAGGTTTTCCTAAGTGCTTCTCTGGATCCAGGCCTGGCACCCACGTGAGAAACGCACACAGGAGTAATACGAACACACACACAGCCATACACAAAGACAGAAATACACAATTTGACACAGACACACGTTTGGAGAGAAAGAAAAAGAGAGAAAGAGAAAGAGGTCTGATCAGGAACAGAGAACAGTGATTGAAGATGACAGGCAGGGAGGTTTACGGGCAGTCGCACAAACACACACGTAAACCTGCACCCTGGGTCTATTTGTTTGACTTTGCAAGTAGTGTACACAGATCTCTCCGGGTAAGGGCAACAGTTTTCAATTGCTGGCCGCAGACCCCCCACGCCCCCCTCGCCCGCCGCCCCCATCATCTAGTTCCCTTTGAGAATATAAACTCTGGAAAGAGATCTTGTTTATTTGCCTTTTTCCCTCCCCTTCCCCTGAAATGGTGCATGGAAGTGACTCAGAGGCATGGGAGAGAAAAGAAGGAGGGGAAAGAAGGTTGGAGGAGAGCTTTGTGTGAAGACCCAGTGGTGCCACACTCCTAAAATAAAAGCTCACTCCCCAGACCTAAAAAAAAACCAAGTAAAACCAACCAACCAACAAGTACACTTCAAGACAAAAAGAAAACAGCCCATTGCCATAACCTCCTGCCCTTCTAATAAAATATCCAAATCTAGACGATAGCTTCACCTAAAGACTAGCACTTTGATCAGTCTAATTTAGGGATTATGCACACATTAGCAGGAATAGAAAGTTGTCCTCGGCTTGTTGAGCGTCAAAGGGTTTTACTCTTTCGTGACACTAAATCCCGATTTTGTCTTTCAGACGCCTGTCGCTGATGGCACCATGCTGAACTCCATCTCACCCTGTAAACAACTTCTTTTCACAAAGGAAGTGCAGCCTACTGTACATTCTTTACTGTTCTGAGTTCTGCCAAGAGTACCAGGTGCTTACTACGAAGAATAGAACAGTAAAAACAAAACAGGACGTGAGTGTAAAATGCTAAGTTTTAGGAAATTCCAAACTGTGTAGTTATATATTCCTGCCACTATGTTTAGCGGAAAACCTGATTGCTATCTAAAAATACGAGGGTAAAGTTACTAGAACCGAACGGTCACTGGCAATGGCTTCCCTAACTCTCCAACAATTTTCCATGTCCTTTTTCTGTGGCTGCCTCTTAATTGATTGACATAATTATTAACAAGTTGCTGATGACCTATGCAGAGTGACGTGCAGTTGTGACAGTAATGCCATCGCAATAAAAAAAATTGTGTTGAATTGTCCCTAATAATTTCTTGGAAAATCCAATATAGCTCCTCTACTCCGAAGCGTCATGTGATCACGCTCATCGGCACGTTCATGTGTTTAATTAAAGGAGCAAAGTTAATCGCAATGTGAGAATCTCTCCTCTCTCATGGCCTGACAACCTCAAAGGTTAACATGTCATCCGTGGGGCCCCATGGGGCGCAATGAATGGGAGACGAGAGGGAAACATGAAGGAAGGACGTCGCATCCCATCCTGGGTTCATCTTAATCCCAGCTGTGCCTCTCCTCCGGGCCCCGGTGGTCCAGCACTACGGGGGAGAGACGGAGGGAGCGGAGGGAGGGAGGGTAGAGAGAGTGTGGAGGGAGAGAATGAGTAGGCCCCTATTCTCTTCCCAGGGGATCTGTGGTCTTAATTAGTGTGAGAATATCTAATCTCAACATCCTCTCATCTTAACCCTGCCACAAAGGTAATAAGGCAGGAGAAGAAAAAAAAAAAGCATTAAAATTCAATCCCATTTAAATATCCTCTTTAATTAGTCATGCCTTTTAACAAATTTTAATAATTGGCTCCAAATTGCTGAGGGGATGCCACGTTTTTTAATATGTTCATTAACTTCCCTGCTCTTAAATAATATATGATACATGATTTGATATTTACAAGGAGGGAAGAGGACGATGGAAATCTAGCAAGACAGGAGTGAGTGATAAAATGATACAAAGATGGCATTAACGTGGAGGCATTTCTCCCAAGACCACTTAGCACTTGTAGGAGTGTTTTCTTAATTGATGTTCCTGACTGACTTAAGGTTACTGAAACCGTTTGGAAATGAGGATAGGTGGGATGAGCTTGCACTTGTACTATACCTGCTTTGAGAAGTCTTTTGAGTAGCCGCTGGTGTGAGCCTTCAGCGATCTAACACCACTCATTTACATGATCTTCACATCTCTGTCTCCTCTGAACCTGTTTTACAACTTGACCTAAACCCAATTACCTAACCTCATTATGCCACATTAAACCCAAATAAGCCTACTAGAAGCTGCCATTAGTCTGCCGCCAGAGACAGTAAGACCGCACTTTGGAGAGAGAGGAGCTTCCCTAAGAGAGACTGAGAGGAATGGCTCTCCTTTAAAAGGGCTTTTTACCTCATATTATCCTATAAAACTCCAATTAAATTCAGTGAACTTTAAAACCGGGGAGCTCAGTAATGAGGGAGAGCATTTTTCAAAAACCTTGTTGACATTTAAGGCCTTGAAATTAGCCAAGAATAAAAAGTTTACCAGTAAACTAAGAGCCATTTAGGCCGTAAAGTTTGTTTTTATATTACAGATATGAAAAAACTGTAAAAAACTGATGTTAAAAACTTCATGCAGAACATTAAATGACACAGTGCAAGTTAAAGGACTATTTCAACCCCCTAATGACTGTAGATCACGTGCTCAGCCTGTGTTACATTGAATTTGTAAAGAAAGTTGTTTTTCTTACATGCCTCCAGTGAACGAAGAATCCAAAAACAGCAAACTATATCCATCTGTTTACAAACTCTACCAAAACTTGTGCAGTATCATCTAAGTTTCATTTATCCAGTTGTATGCTCAGTACTTCCCAAGGAACTGAACGGAATGTCAAACTTATCTATACTCTCTTCAACACCAGACTCCATTGACAAAAACAGTAATTTTACCTCATTGAACACAGGAGCTGTTGGTCTACCGCTGCCTTGATCAGTTAGTTAGTCTGTGTTACTGTGTGACTTTGGTGTATTACAGGGTTAGTTCCAATCACAAAATTTACCAGCAGTTCAAGTGTTCAGCAAGGAAAAATTACTGTTTTTGTAAATGGAGTCTGGCTTTGATGAGAGCATAGATTAGGTTTCACTTTTAGTTTAGTGCCCCGTTAAAGGGATAGTGCACCCAAAAATGAAAATTCACCCATTATCTATTCACCCACAAAATATCTCCATATTGCTAAAAACAGAGTTCAAATGACCTTTTTCCATACAACTTTTTATGTCGGGTCTTCAGGACACTTGGATCACTACAGACAAGCAGTATGGAGATATTTTGTGGTTTCAATTGTGTGTTTTTGGACGTTTGAATCTGGGGCGCCGTAAGCCTCCATTAGGTGGAGTTGTGTTGCTACCTCCTCTCCCCTTGGATCTCCGTAAGGGATGTGAGGACTTTAAAACTTCACCTGAGCCTCCCTCGGCATATGGGTGAGTAGATAATGGGTGAAATTTCATTTTTGGGTGCACTATCCCTTTAAAACTTTCCCCACCAGAGTATTATTTTTAGGTTGCCAGCCACTGCCAGCATTTTTGATCATATTCACTAATCTTTCAAGACCCACAGAATAATTTGTTCTATGAATATGTAAACAGTGTATGCATGAAACTAAAGACGAGACCTTCTGTTTTTAAATTAAAAAAAACCATTTGATTCTGTCTCAATCCATTACTTTTTTATCAACACTTTAATTTGTGCATTTTCATTGAAAAAAACATTTTAGACAAAAAACTGAGAAAACTGCATTTTTGTCAAAGAATGTCATTTTCAAGTCCAAAATTAATTTCACATTTATATATTCTGTTTTTTCTCATTTCCTTACATCAGTTTGAATTGTATAAATAAAAATAATAATAATAATAATAATAATATTTTCTTTGAGGCAAAGCAGAACACGTTCTCAGGTTGAGTGATAATTCAGTGTTCTATTGTCTTTCTGTGTTCAGTGTTCTGTGGTCGTCTTGTCCGTGTGACTCATGGAGATCCTGTTTCGTCCCACCAAACTTGTTTTCTTCTTCGTCCAAATCAGATTCAGAATGTTGATCAAAACGGTAATTATCAGAGTCTGAGTCCAACAACACCTCCAGGGCTTGCGCAACCGTGAACTTTTCCGTTGGCGCCAGCATTTTCGTGCTGTTCACAAGCTGATACATTTCTGTAAACATCTTCCGGTTTCCAGAGGATCTTCTTCTTCATTAGTTTTTGGACATGGCAGTGCTTTTCTATTTCACAATATGGTTAAGAGTGCCCCCTATCTTATAACAGTGAAAACACAGATTGCAAGAATATGTCGTAATGGCGGGGAAAGTGATAAAAAAGGGCTGCCTGTTTGGGAAGTACTGAGCATACCACTGGATAATTGAGCCTTGGATTATACTTCACAAGCTGTGTAAGAGTTTCTAAATGGATGTTTTGATACAGTTTTGCTGTTGTTAAATGTAGACCCCTATGACTTCAATTCATCAAGAATTTTCACAGTTTTTGGAAGAGGCAAAGGCATGCATGAAAAACAAAGTTTTCTTCAGGAAGTCAACGTAACACAGGTTGAGTAAGAGATATACTTATGATCAATAAGGGGGTGATGTATTCCTTTAACCCCACAGCACAAAGCATAAAATAACAAGCAGAATATGGAAAACCTTTCTTTGTGCTTAGAAACTTACTTTTTGAAGTTAATTCTTGGACCAAACAGCAAAGCTTTCAGATAAAAAAAGCATATTCTCTTTCTGAACTCAAGAGAAAATGCTGCTCTCACGTCCACCCTTATAGAAGTCAATGGCAATTATTTCCAAAGCACACTTTTGCACTAATTCTTTTTAACGATCATGATTGGCCTCTTCCCACTTTGAACACATTGATTCATGTAAACCTACAGCAGTGAGTTGCCTATTTAATTGAAACTGCTTGTGATTTTGCTTACTGAGCCTAATGCTAAATTAAAAGCCGGGAGATTCTAGATACTGTCTGAGCTGAGCTGAGCGCAGTATCGCAGACATCCGCGGGTTGTCTTAAGATCTGGCGTGCCAGCTGACAGCTCGGCTTTAATCCCTGCCTTCAGAGAGAAAAGGCAGAGAAAATTGGATTCATGATGTGTAACATTTTAGCCTTTAAATGGATGAAATAAGCATCTCCTCCCTAGTAGGTGAGCTGCATCAGCCTTTAAACAACGCTCTCAAAGATCCCCGCCAAAACAATAGCTGTTCACTATCACCTAATCTTCGTAAGAGAGAGAGAGAAACACAAAACGGAAAGGAAGAAAGAAGGGGAGGGAGGCGGCACCGTACAAAGGATGATAAGATTAAGGTTATATGTGAAATTTGTCAGGCTCTTATCTGAAATTCAGCGTCTGTGAGCAGAATAATACGCAGCATGAATTGTGTAGCAATCACATCAAGATGAAATCTTTTCAGTCCAACAAATCAAAAGGGAGAAACTGGGAGTACTTTACAAGCATACAGAACTCAACCCAGACTAAATTAACCTGTGCAAATTAATAAATCCAATACAATAAATAGATCCAATGTGTGTGAGGGGATTTAAAAAACACAACCAACTACTTCCTGTCATACTTAAATTGTTTAAAGCTGCTTCAGCTGAACCTTTTTTTTGTATACAGTATATAGGCAACACATTTTTACAACTGGAGAATATTAAGATTCAATTTAGGCCTATAAAGATGGTAAATGAAAAATTAAAACGTAAAAAAAGACAAACAAAAAAAAAACATCATCAATTTACATAAACTGTTCCTCAAAGCCACAGTGCCCCACTGGAGAGGGGCTAAAGGGCAACCATGAGCCACATCAGTCTGGTTGAGCTGGCAAGATAAGGTCATGGTGATAAGGTCATGGTCACTGGCCAACAGGATTAGCAAGTATAACGGTTGTCCAGGTATTAACTTTATGAGTGATAATTTTGTGTTTGTTATCTTAATATGAGTAAGCAAACTTTGAGTTATCTGGATGTTATTAATTTTCATTAAAAGAAGAGGGGTAAGAGCAGGAATAGGCAACCTGTGGCTCCAGAGCCACATGCGGCTCTTTGGCCCCTCTCCAGTGGCTCACTGTGGCCTTGACAAAAAAATTGACGAAAACTAATAAAAGGTTTTTTACATTTTAATTTTCATTTACCATGGTCGTAGGTCAAAAGTGAATCTTACATTTTCCACTGAAAAGAAGTGTAAGTAAGTAAGTTATATTTCTACAGCCTGGTGCCCTTTCCTCTAAATTTTCTTAAACCTCAATAGCAGTGACTAGTCTAGAGTCTACGTAGCGAGGCTAGCTGTGGATTCCAAGTCTAAAAGTGACGATGTCTCACAGGAAAACAGAGAATGTGAAAGTGCGTAGACAGGTTGGTTTGCTTTCACCGCTAACGCTGCAAAGTTATAATACGAAAATTATCATAAATTGCACACTGCAGAGTAGCCACCCTTTGGTAAAACATATTAACGAATGCTCATTTAGACCTTAAAATAATGTTGATAGGCAAATTTAGATGTAATAGGTAGTTGTCTTCAATAAAAGGGGGCCTAAAATGGTGGCCATTACAGTAAAGGTTACCGCCCCCTGGATAAGAGCAAGGGGGGGTTTTAGGCCCTGATCATATAATTGCATGTCATTCTCTCCCCATCACTGTATCAGTTCCTTTCCTGTCATCACTCTACCTCTAATAAGGGCAAAAAATGACCCAAATAATGAAAAAAGAAAAGGCAAACAAAAGGTTTTATTTACTGTTTTGATTAGTCATATATCATTTAAGCATTTTTTGCCACAATGCCGAACGGTCTCAGGTATAATATTTCTCAGTAGCCAATCCTCAAAACTTTGATTATCTTGAATGACAGCAAGCAGAATATATGTGGGCTGTTAAGGAGACAAAACTAGTGATTTGACGACGTCAACTTGACAGTCTGATTGAAACAAAATTGGATTTGTCACTATTCTTGCCAATTTTATGAAACAAACATGAGTTGCAGCGGTCTCAAGAATTTTATTCAGATTTTGAACTGAGTCAACAAAGCTATTTAACCTAACTGTAAGCAAGTAGCTAAACATGTGACTCCAGCTAAACAAATACCCTAAAATCAGAAACCATGGGTCTATCACTCACTGTAACTGCCTCAAAATCTCCTGTAATGGTTAAGTAGTGCCTCAGATGAGACCAGATGAGATGAACTAATTGACTCAAATGAGGAAAGTTAATTTGGCCTGGGTTAGAGGACAGCACAGGAAAAAATCCCAGGAACAAATTGCATCTTGTCTTTCTGTAGGAGCTGCTAATATGTGTCTGATCATGCTCCAATCTTATACAAATGTCTGCGTGGTATTATTTCTTTAAACCCATTTGTCATATCTGTATGCCTACGATCTACAGCTCAAACACTGCTCTATATATGGTAGGTAATTAAAAAAACAAGTTACATTTTCATTCTCCAGATAACAGAACATACATTATTTAAATTGCCTACTCAATGCCTTCCATTGACGACTCTTCGGTAAATTTTCTTTGATGTCTTTAAACATTTATTGTCCTTTAAATATATATATATATTAAATTATATTCAACGTGCTTAAGTGGGTGAGGTGATCAGTAAAAGCAAATTTGTGACATAAATCCCATTCTTCATGGCACAAAGGCTCTGCTCGTGTGAAGGGTAAAAGATCATGCAGTGATAAAAGGTTTTCCGGCGGATAGACCTTGATTTCACACATGCCAATTATCTCTGGAGCTGAGGACCAATTAACTGCTGAACCTGTGCCCTCATATACACCTGCGCCAATCAATCAATTAACTAATTACATGAATATTTAATACTAGCTTTTGGAATTGCCAATTAGCACAGTTAGCTCAAGAGATACTGCATTATAAAGAGCGGTTCCCCAACAAAAAAATATGCATTTCCCTTTGAGAGAAATGCTTTTTTTGCTAATTAGAAGCATTTTTTTGACATTCATAGGCTTAGACTCAGATAGTTGAACTTACTTCACTACATGCAATTTGGCATCTTCAAAGACTCAAATCCTCTTTCTCTCTTTTGTGGTTTTAGGCTGCCATCAGCACGCAAATGAACACTTCTAGAGAATTCACTTAGAGGATCATCCTGCATTTGGACAGCTGTCTTTTCACTGCAGGGATTTGTCATCAAGGAATATATCCTGCCTTAAGAAAGAAAGTATTTTTTTCTCTTCTTTATCCATTCACAGCTAATTTCCACCTGTCTTTCTGAGTGCCTAATGAAGGAATATTAATCTTGAATGACTCCTCGCTATTCAGAGCCCACCAAAACCCATTTCATACGACCACAGAATATCATAAGCCGGTTTGGCTGTCAGTTCAGACACAGACTTAACCTTTGCCCTGTAAGAGTTGTTTGCTTTTTTCATCCTCCTCATGCGGTCTGCACGAGTAAATCCCTCAAAATCTCTTTCTCTCACTCACACACACACACACATACACACACAAAAACACCAAAGGCCACCAGGTACGCCCTTCTGTCACCCAATCTCCCCTAAACAGCACACCTCACTGCTCAGACCTGCTCCCACCAAAGCTGCAATTATGTGAGTGCTGCCTAAAATGCCGTGGGCGCTTGCACCCCTATTCAATTCCCTCCTTTCTAATTACCACTGCCTCGGGACAGGTGAGGAGTCAGGGCTGATAAGAGCTTTCCTTTTTACCTGTAGCCAAAACACACATGCACACATACTCGCACAAACACCTACAGTCGGAGGCCAAGATACACACTTCGAAGGCACCCGGGGGTGATTTTCCTTTCTAATTATAATCTTCCAAAAAATGTTGAGAATTTGCTTTTAGAACGAAGATGTGTTTAGAGTAGAGAGCTTGGCGGAGGTGAGTTGGGTTATGAGGTGACTGAGGTCTTTAAGGTGTGGTTATTGTCTCCATGTGTGTTATTCCAGAAGGGTAATTTAGCTTTATGACTATCAATTAATATGAAATGCAGACATGGAAATTATTTGGTGTAAGTGTAATGCAAACAAAAATATTTTTTGACTGGCAAACAGCAATTATAACGCCGCAGAATCTCAAAAACATGGATTCTGACATCATCTCTTCTCTGACGGGCATCTGACAAGTCATATTATTTATTACCAAAAAGTCCTTTATCACGAGACCATTAAAAATGAGAAATGGGTCCAGCAAATAAAGTACCAAAGATAAATGGCTTGACAAGTGCATTCCATGAGAGGTTATTTGAGCGCCGTTGAAAGACGCGTAGAATATCTTAAACGCGCTGCTCAGCTCTCCAGGTCATCAGTCAGCCATGGACCCCTTTTCGACTGATTGCTACCAAAGGTGACAACAAGCACTTAACAGCACGTAAACAGTGTCTACATGATGATCTATCGCCGTGAGTAGTTTGAGAGCAAAAAGAACCATTTGTAGCCGTAATTATCATTTATCACTGGCACTGTCAAAAAGGGATCCAGCTGCACTGTCAAGTAGATACAGGTAGGGATCTTAACATCATGTACCTGAGAAAAGAAAAAGAAAACTTTTTTTTTCTTACTCTCTCCTGTTATTCAGTAATCTGATCTTTCTGTCCTCAGGCTCCAAAACAGGCAGGTAGAGAGCAGGTGATACCACATTAACCTCTTCCCCGGTGCTGAAGCGGTTGAAAAAAAACGTAAATGAGAGATTTTAATCTTCACTTCACGGACCATGTATTCCGAGCTATGCATAAGCAGAGAATTCAGTGTTTCTCCCACACAATGGGGACATGCGTCGCTTATTGACAGCTTGCATTAATGTGAGGGGCAATCACCTGTGATTATTTCTCAACTGCCAACCCTCCCCCCACCCTCCCTACACCCACCCAATACCACTGCACACTTCCCTCACACCTCCTCTCTCTGTGCTTCTTATCTTTTCATATTGTTCTCTGCTTCAATACCTTCGCCGCTGGCACAAGTCTCAACACCGCTGCTAAGCCACAGATTAATGATTAGGGCATTACTCTGCTTGTCTCTCTTTTTTTCTTTCTGGTTACACCTACCTTTCTCCTCCTTCTCCTATCCCTCACTTATCCAAATTCTGTCCCTTCTACCCCCGTGCCAAACACCACTTAACCAACATGGCACCATCAGAGAAAGTAATAAGAGAGTAAAAATACAGCTGCCTGAGACACAAAAGGTTGAGACGCAAACCCACCAAAGGCGGCGACTTTGATGAGGATAGCATGGAGGTCAGATGATATCATCTCGGGGAGCAGGGACTCTTGGTCTCGGCGCCACAGGTAGGCCAGAGGCTGCAAACCTAGCCGCAAACATCTGGGAAACAGGTGAAAGGGAAGAAGCAGAGAAGTAGGTTGTAGACAGAGAAGGATATGCAAAGCAGTTAATATTGAGTATTTGCCAGCTTCAGAACGACTTCAAAGCCGACTGGGGCTGGGCACCTTCTCCATTTGCGGGAAGGCTGCCACCCAGATAGGCCCACAGGACATGCTCCCACCTGCCGCCACTGCCAGTGTCTTTATTCAAAGACAAAACAAAAACTCCACCTTAAGCTGCGGCTTGTCTGTCGCATAAACTCGTGTGAAGCGCTCATGTCCACAGCAGGTAACTGGACCCGAAAAGTCTGCACACAAATGTCTCCTGCTCAAGAAATGCGTGAGATGTTTACGCGTTTCATCTAATGTGTACAAGGGGAAACAATAGTTGACTGAAAGCAGGGTTTGTTAATAAGAAGAGAGCTTTTGTGTTGCAGTGCGTCCAGTTTGTGCAAGTTTAGAACAAGAAAGAACAAAGAGAGACAACAGAGGGCAAAGAAAAACAAAGAGAGGAAGAATAAAACAAGAAAAAGAAAGACACATGTCTGTCTGTGTCACGAGGAAACCACCTCAGCTTTCTGCGAATAACACTGTTGTGTTTCACCCATAATGGGAAAGTGCGTTTTTTACATTACCAAAAATCGCATGACAATTATCAGTTTCATTCCTGCGCCATAAAATTAGAGCCGCACCATAAAAATCAAAGCTAGTCTAAATAAAACAGCACAAACAAAACTGGTGTGTACATGTGTGTGCGCATGTGTTTAAACAAAACTCCGTCCAAGTTTGGAACACACACTGACTACAGAGGATGTGCTCTTTTCCTTCAGTGGACCACAGAGTGTGCGTCATTCAAGTTCAGAGGCCTAAACGCAGTGGGTGTGTGTGCACTTTAGTTAGAAAGTGTGCTCTGGATCATGAGTGTGTGTGTGTTTGACTTACACATTTTCCACACGGACCCTCTGGTAATCGGAGAGAATGGCCCCCACAGACACCGCCTCGACACCCTCCTTTTCCTGTGGGGAGGAAAAGATGGAGGAAACTTAACCACAAAGATTTCTTGCCTTTTCCGTTGAACAGTATGAGCAACATGCATTGTAACAGCAATATGATGTCACCATCCCACAGGGGTTAAATACTCCTTGCCCAACCGACAATGGTATCCCAAAGTGTTATCTGAACAAAACCACACAAACACATGTAAACATATACACACACACACTGAACCAGACAAAGACAGCAACGGCTCTTTCCTTTCATCGGACCACAGTTCTATGGGGATGTTTACACTCTGGTTGTATCAAGGCCTTTATGGTCCAGCCCATATCCCCTGAAGGGTTGCGGACATAGCTCTGCCAGCGAACGTGTGTGTTTATGCGTACATGTGGGTGTGTAACTGGAGGCAGCGGCACTACTAAAGGCAGTTCCTGGGCCTTATCAGCAGTCTAGTGCGAGCGGGAGATGAGTGTGTCTGGCCGCAGCCTCCATCCTCTAACGCAAGCCCAGCTGGAAGACGGAACCGCGGTGACAGCTTGAAGTATCAGTGGAGCATTGTGTCTGTGAGTGGCATGTATCTTTAATATTGCTGAGGGCTAATCTAATTGCTTTTCATATCATATTCATATTTCAGAAACAGTGAGACAACGACGCACTCGAGAGACACTGACACAGCCTTGAGATGCGTTCAATCTTCTCTCGCGAAAAACAGGCTTGATCTGGAGTGACACGCACAAACAAACACGCAGAGGTGCAAGCAAGCAGTGTATAGACATGCATGCACACAACCCCCTTCCCTACCTTCACGCCCCTCCCCTACAGACACACACCTGCAGATTCATTAGAACATTACATGGGCTGTAATTAGAATGAGAGGCAAGGGTAGAGGCAGTGGAGGGATGCACAAGTCTCCAGTAAATTACCTTGTAGCCATTATCAATTTCCCTGGCTACTGGTCCTTAAGATAACCCCCCCACCCCTCCTTCTCCCTGTGGTCCCTTCCTGCAATTTTTCTCTGCCTGATAAACATGCTGATTAAAGCGAACAGCGTGTAAACCTTTGATACTTTCCTAAATGAAATCCATGCCCTGCCTGGGGCCTGACGCTGCGCTGCAACGCACTGTGCCTCACACACACACACACACACAGCTCCACGAAGGCGTGCCAGCTAATCAGATAAAGGATGTGCTCTGCGTGTGTGTGGCTACGTGCATGTGTGTGTGTGGTGTTTACGGTGCGGCGGAGGATGTGAGGTATAAAGCCGAAGTTAAACACATACAGACAAATACACAGCCAGGATTTAACTCTTTGACCTATCGTTAAACACCAGGAGATCTTAAGAACTTGGGATTCACTACTCAAGTTTTAATATCTCCCCAACGTGTCCAACACTGGAATATACATTACAGTCAATTCCACTGCCCAGTGACAGTAATTAAGTCAGACTGATAACATTTCAGGCCCAGCACAGAGCGAAGGGGGCTGCAGGCAGTGTCATGTAATTCTAGGTAAGCCTCAGGGCCAGCACTCTATTCTAATACAATGATAACCTTTTCCCTAAATACAACTGTCACTTCCTAAAGAGGCATATTAGGAGGTAAAGAGCGGGATAAGGAGAGACAGAGAGAAAGAGGAAAAGCGATAGGAATGAGAGTGTTGAAGGAGAGTGCTACATCAACACCAATTTGGTCCCTCGGCTTTAAACTTGGCAGGACCAGACTTGGCCTGACAGAATAACAGAGCATCAGAGCAACAGCAAACAACATCCTCGTCTTGTGTTTCTGTCTCTCCGTCTCCTCTTCTCTCTGGAGGCAGACTGTTGTAGGTTCTTAGTAGTGGTATGCCATATAATATTGTTCAAGAAAATACTGGTATAATTCTTACTATGATAAAAAAAAAATGTATTTTGATAATAGCAATATGTCAGCTTGTTGACATAATGATGCCTTTACACACAGCTACCGACTCCACAGTTACCTCCAAAGTGCAAGAAGACTTTAACGACGAAGGGGACAATACAACAAACTCATTTCACCACCTCAAGCAGAAGCACCCACTTAGTATGAAGAGAGCGAAAAATCCCACAAGGGGAGCTCGACAGTCAGCCCAATCACCAGAGGACAATATTGGCAATGTATGTTTCTGCAGACCACAAATACATTATATTTGCATGTTTTATATGCATCATGTCAGTGTTTCCAAAGTTATATGAGCTGACTTTGTCACGTGTTGGGGTAGGGGATGGTGGATGGTGGATGGCGCGACTCCTAGGCGAGACGCCTGCCAAGCAGACCACAGCAGACAACTGTTCAAGACCAACAAACAACAAAACCATTTGTTTTGAGCAGGTCATGGCTGCATCTTCCAGCAGCTTTTAAGTCACCAAATCTGGGTGAAAATCACCAGTTTCATCACGATATGATATCATACCGATTCTCTGGACAACAATACAACATTTGCCAATATTAAAAAGTCTGCCACAATATAATTTTGAGTTGATGCAATTCAGGGGCCTTTGATCGGTATGAGACGATATTTAATGCCCTTTTAACACAATCTGTTACAGAAGAAGCTGCCCCCCTTTCTTTTTTTGCTTTTGGCCATAAAAGATAAAGACAACACGTAAGTGTAACCACTGAGGTGCAGTTAAGTTTACTTTAAAGTGACCTTACTGCATCTCCCGACAGAACAGCGCGGTTGAATTTCAGCCTGCACACACGTTTTTTCAGCCTAACATTGTCTAAACAGAGCAGCTAATGTTGCTGCAAGACGCTGGTGGAGTGAGATGCCCATCCAGGCAGGTAGCGTTTTGTCATTGTTTACATATGGCATGTGTGTTGACCTGTATTTTCTCCAAAATCGAAACTATTTCCACACTGTTGATTAATTCCAGAGTAAATAATGTTATTTTCGTCGTATCCGTCGCTGTATGACGGTGACACAGACTTTCAAAATAAAGGTGTAACCTAAAGATGACATGTACCGATGTTTTCACTTTGCAGCTATGACACTGGATTGTTGATCATTAAATCTATGTCAATCCAGATCCATGGATTGTTAAACCCCTATCACCAAACATGGGAATTTAGAAGTGAGCCATCACAGTGTTTCAAGCAGGGATTGTGCCACAAAAAGCAGTTGTTTTTTACCAAGACGTTGCTGCATTTCCGGCGTGGACTGTGCCCACAAAACCAGGTATTTTAAGCCTAAGTGCGATCTTTTTCTACCTATAACCAAGTGGTTTTTGTGCCGAAACATCACTGTTGACCACAGCATTGTTGAAACATAAAGCTTCAGCTTATCCGCTACATAATAACATGCAAATATCATGTATCCGTGGTTTGCAGAAATGTACAATGCCAACATCTTTCTGGCAACTGGTTTGCAGCAACTATAGTGAGTTCAAACTAAGCAGACAAACTACCTTGGCTCAGCATGGCATTGCCTAAACTTTGGCAAGTTGTACTTTGTATGACAGAACGTTACTGTTGGTTACAAACTAAACAACTGAAAGATAATTCATGTACAGTAGTGATTATTTAAAGGCAGTCTGGTTTATTTAAACTGACATAACAAAAACTGCAACACTTATTTTGTTGCAAGTGTATGTTCTTAAAAATAAAATACTTTTCAATATGTGTAATATCGCAAAAATACCCTGAAAAGCTGTGACATTATTTTAGGTCCATATTGTCCACCCCTGGCTCAGGCCTCTGAGGTTCAACTCAGCCTCAACCAATTAAATGGCTTCTCTTTACACTGGCTCTCATTACATTACATCATGCAGCCTTATAATACCCAGGCATACTCGCCACCAACACAAGACCAATTTCTCACACATCCCCTTGTTTTCAATGGAGTCTCCAGCTCGTAGACCTTTTGGCAAACCGCTTTGGAAAATGATTATTTTTGGATGCGGTTATGTTTTTGTCGCTATTACAGCTATCACCAGGAGACAGGCAGGAATGAGGGGGCAGCTAATGCTGCTCTGGACGCCATTCTGCAAATTCTAGACATACTTTCTCATCCTCTGTGGGAAAGGTAGGATGAATTATTGTGAAGAAGTGGTATATGTATGTATAAATCTGAATTGATGGATATTATGGGAATTGTTTCATGTGTATTCATGATGCCATAAAAAACACAAACTTTGATTTTATGGTAGCTGAAAAATTTATCAAAATGGTTTATAGTGGGAATACCTGACAAAGCGACAAGGTAGCTCATGAAGCACAGTATAATAATAAATAATAATAAAATCTTTATGAGAGCTATCTGGCTAAACGATGTTTTGACTACATTAGAGGTGGGATCCGGGTAAGAAGCTAACAGAACGATAAATCAAGGCAGAGGTCATCAGGACTCTTGTGACCCGCGAGCCACTTTTCTTTCTTCATGACTGTTGGCACAAGATCCGAAGAAACAGCTCCACGCCTGCCCCGATTCCATGTCACTTTTCTTTTTTCAACATTTAATGACCCCAGCTCATTAAAGGAAGCTTCACCTGATCCAGGACCCGAGGCCCCGCATTAACTCACGCCCAGAGCGGGACTAATTCTGGCTTGGCGTTGTGCAACAGTGCAACCCCGTAGCAGCCCCGTCAGAGGCAGACTAAACAAAGGCCTGGCCTGGCTTCCCCTGTCCTCTCCAGCAGGCAGAAAAGCTATTAATGAGGATCTATGGCCCAGAGCAATGGAAGCCCTCAGTCCCCCCAGCCATGTCCATCAGGGTACTTAGCCCCATGCAGTCATTAACTTCTGTTACTAATTGTCAAATTCATTAAACTAATCCTTCCCCCACATCCGGATGTCTCCCGTGGAAATGGATGGAGAGGACTGAGTTATTAAGATGTCAGCTGTGGGGAAGATTAAGGCCAGCAGACATGCTCCACAAAGAAACGATACGGCCATTAAACTCTATATCAAGGTAGTGTGCGTGATATACTTTGTAATTATATATACATTCATCTTGGTAAGGGAGTAAAAGAGTGGTTCAAATGTATTCACAGTCACAGACATGCCTTCAGTCAAGATATGTATCTGCCCCAAAGATACATACGCGGCAATCATAAAGCAAAGAATTTCGGCTTGGGAATGCGGCTATTTCATCAGCTCACAGCTTAAAGGTACTTACGCATGCCACACATTCAGTCTGGGTAATATTCAACAGTCAAAACCATTAACAGCAACCAAGGCAATTAGAAAGCCATAAAATATTAAAAATTCAATATTCATATTCATATGGAATACATCAGAACCCTCATTAGCTCTCTCTCAATGGCTGTCACAATGAGGTCTTAATTATACACCCTAACAATACAAAGCTCCATTTTGCAAAATGGTGGGTTTCCAAAATGCCTGCTTCAGCCTGTTCTGACAACGAGGAAGCCAGCGTTGGCACATCTTGGCGATTACAGACACAAGGCCACATATTTCCATTACAAAATACTCTTTTTATCGAGTCCAAAGTTGTTGACACATACTTTCTATTATATTACTGCCTCCTGCGTGTAATACGCTCGTGTGTGACAGGGGAGGCGGGGAAGAAGACAAAGTGGAGAAATTAATTAAAGTGGTTTGAATGACAGCTTGCTCAAGGGCACCGGGGTACCATCGCAAGCTTTCCATTGCTGCATCCGCACTGTCATATCGACACCACATCTAACCCCCTATCCCTTCCCCCCTTCTCTCCAACGCTCCCTCTCCTCTCCATCCCTCTCTTCCAGGATCCATCAAGTAAGTGACTGGACGCGACATGGTTTTAATGTTCTCTCCATTAGATCAGCTCTGGGCCTGTTGTAATGTAATGGGATTGTTCTCCCCTGTTCCCCCTACATGGTGGGAACATGGAAAAAAGGGGTTGGACCTTGTTGTAGCAGCTCAAGTAGATGTGGTACAGGGGGATAGGGCCAGCTTGGGTCAAGCGATTGTGTTTAATGTAATGCGGACATAGTCCCGGGGCGTGTTGGGCTGTCCTGACAACTCAGACATGCCAAACTGACAGGAAGCTTAGTGTGAGCTTAGTAGGAGGAGACACTGGTTATTTGTTTTAAATCAGCTTCCTCATTACCATTCTGTACAGACAGTTACACTTCAAGGTGACTCCCCGAGTTGGTGAAGGAGCGATCGTGTGTGGAAGAGGTGTGCACAGGGCATAGGATGCCATTTGGAGCAATTACAATGTTAAAAGTTACACCCATTGCTTACAAGATTATACACTGCTTATATACACTGAGGCTACAACACAACACACAATGTCTGATCCGTCAAAATAAAGCAACAAATGGACATGCAACCTTAGCGAATGTCTTTGTAAAACAAACATCGGCCAAGACCTTGTTCAAAAAGGCTTTCAGAGACATTCCCTTTTGTAAATTGGTGGGGCTGTCTGTTTGAAGCAGCTGTTGAAAGACGGGCTCTTCCTTTGTGCTTGTGGATGGGCTGGCGAGATGACTCACCACGTGTCAGTCCTCAACCATACAGAGCGGTGGGATAAGAAAAACAAACTGCACACAAAGCTAGCTGCTCATAAACCGAAATACCCCGACCGGTTTCTGAGACGATGCAGGTCAGAGATACAAGACAAGGGGGAGAGGAAGCAGAGCAGGGGAAAGTATTGCCCTCCAGCTGATGCAGGTGTGACCAGCCAGCAGAGGATATGACATGAGACATTGTCTCATCAGCACGATGAGTGAGGGACGCTTATCAGCCAACAGACATGTGTCAAGTGACAGGCCAGCGTGCACTGATTTGGGTCCGGAGAGGAATGAAAAAGAAGCAGCAAATTGAATCCACGAAGGTACCACTGCAGCTTTTCAAGGCTGAGTTTGTATTTGTACAGTTTCCTAGCCTGAAGTTTACACACACATACACACACACACACACACACACCACACACACACACACACTCTTTAGTCTTGGATAGTGATTCATTTACAATGACAGAGCTGTTTTCAGCGATAGAGCCTGAGCATAAATATGCCATGCCGCACAGCTGGAAAATGTAGAAATTCATCAGGGTTAAAAAGTAGGGAGATTAACGTTTCACGAGTTTCCTCTCAGATATATATGGTTACGTAAACACAGCCGCAGCCAGTCGTCAGGCAGGGAGGGAGAGGGCCTTGGCCAAAGCAAGCACAAAGCCCTAGTTTCAGCAGGCCAAGGACAAGGAGGCTTTCCATATCTACACGCATGGAAAACTAAATGTCGGGAAGCAGCGGGGAGACATAAGGTTGTTTATCGACGTACTACATGTCCATGAATACATGCAATTCAAGCAAACAAGTTTCGTTATTATTACTGGCTCTTATTAAATGCAATAATTTAATGCTTGTTTCTACATTAAACAAATTGTCAATTTTTTAAGACGACGAGAAACCGTGTAAATTCTTCCAAGGCCTCGCCATTAAAAGGATAAGGTGCTCCAATAAACAGGCGTCGGCAGCCGTTTTCTGTGAGGCATAAAACAAATTCATAATCCCAGCTCTGTCACAGCGGCATTCCCACTTGGCTGAGGTAAGAGCGTTTGAGCGTCTGAGACAGGAAGCTGCTTCTAGAAAGCGAGCAGGACAGAATCAAAAGAAGGAGTCTCATGCCACAGAGAGGTAAACTATGTCAGTTGCTTTTCATGGTCCGTAACAACCACCTAGTCCGCAGGGTGCACGCACATGTATCGACATCCGTGTGTATACACACAGTCGAGGGTTGGCCTACAAACACACAGGGAGAGAGACACGCACACACCAAAATGTAAATGTTTTTCTGGTGAGGTCAGGTTCCAGGCTTTTGGCATCTTGGCTCTCCTGTCCTCTATCCTCCATAGCTCCAACAGACATCATGAACCCCCCCTCCTCTTCCTCCTCCTTCACTCCCCAGAGAGAGACTGGGGGAAAATATAGCAGTGATGCTGGTTTAACCCACTCTCCAGACTCCAGACAGTGTTTTTCTACGGCTGGTTATGACTTTAGCTGCGGGAGGTGATGAGGCCTGCCACAAATATTTCTTGAGGGGAATGGTTCACAAAACAAAACATAAAAGCCCTCTTAATTTTGGAGTAGATGAATGGCAGGGAGTTGAAAGACGGAGCACTATTCCTCAGCTGTCTGCTCTGAGACAGGCAGAATTGGACCTGACTAGCTGTTAGTACTGGTGAGTTTAAAAGGTTTTATTACAAGTCCAACCTCCTCAGTGGCTGGGCTGAAAAGTAAAAAAGTGGCGTCAATCCAAATGGAGCAATAAGTTAAATCCAACTTTGTATTTTCAGATTTGCTTGAAATTTCCTCAAGAAGGAAGCAGAGAGTGAAAAAATATATGTATTTTCATGCAGGGTGCCAGTGAAGACGTAACAATAGATCTCTGATGATCAAAAGTAGCGGTTGTTTTGAAAGGAGGGACATCCAAAGGCATTTTGAGGAAAAAGTGACAAAACAAACAACGACAAAAACGGGAAAAGAAAATCAAATTTGGTCAGCCAGGCTTAGAAAATGATCACAGCATTTCCCTTAATTTCTAATATGAACAATCAAAAGAGAATTTACAGTAATGCACTCCTCATGATGGCGTATTTACATAAGTGCATAACAAAACATATCAGCAAATATCTCAAATGCAAATAACCGCATAGACGCATACACAACTCATCCGGCATCAGAATAAAATCCGCCAAAAAAAGGACTATAAACACACACACATTCTTCATTGGAACAATGTTCAACCAAGCAGTGGTAGTGGCTCATGCCCTTGGCAAGGCGAGATAAGGCTATCAGCTTCCATCATCGCTAAACAAGATTGAGCAAAGTACATTAAGCAGAAAAATACAAACAAATTACAAAGGCTTGAGGCTAGGCTCTTTATCTAATGTTTGTGGGGACTGTTAGCGTCAGTTGGAGGGAAATGGGCCTGCGTCTAATAGATCCTGTCCCACCACTTCCACACGGCCGGCGAACAATACACAGCGCCATTATCTCAGCGCTAATGCTATCCTTCCTCATGTGCAAAACAAGCCTGCAATCTCAACCCCACTGCCACAGTGTCGACCAACATAAATACAAGCAGTCTCAGACCAAAGGAAAAGATAACAATGGCTATCACATGGCGAGGCGACACGGAGAGACAGCTGTTTGGAGGAATCTAGCTGAAATGTATCCCTGAGTGCGGTGCTCTAAACTTGCAGTAAAAACGTAATAAAGGAAAAGTTTCTACAAAGTGATTATCCATCGCTTTCAGACTGTTTGTAAGCTGCTTCCAATAACACCATTTAGAGGTCTCTCTGCACCACGAACAGGCTACAACACGCTTGCATTAGCTTTGTTATTGATCTGATCTCCTAAACCCTCGCTGTGACCCCAGAGGTCATGATTTATGTATTAAGCAGCTTTTTAAAGAAATCCATTTTCCTGTTGAGCCCCCGATGTACATCTAATGCTGCACCATGCCGGTAATCAGAGAAGGGCTGCGTGTTTGATTTTGACCGCCTCCCCTCCCCTTCCTTTCGTAGTTCACACCCCTCCTCAATGACTTGTCTCACAACACCTCAGCTCCCTAATCAATACCACAGAGCTGCTGGTTCAACTGGAGATTCCTCCGCCTGCCAGCCAGCCTGCCTGCCTGCCTGCCCTCCTCCTCCTCCTCCTCCTCCTCCTCCTCCTCCTTCTCTTAGCTCCTTTCTTTCTCCTCTCCCTCCTTTCCTCGCAGCAGGATACACCTCCATCAGGGCACTCGCAACAACGCAGTGCCAGGCTTCTGAAGGGTCCGGATGAAAGTGCGACGACAATACAATGGAGACAAAGATGCCAGTAGAAGAAAGCAAGATGGAGCGAGGGAGAGGGAGGAATGAAAAAAGAATGTTTGGACTTGTGGACAGACTGCCTCTGCGATCTCAGAGGGCCCCACTCTTGTCTGCTGATGTCGATAATGGAGCGGCGGTAGAGACTGAGGATGAGGGGGAATGTGTGCGTGTGTGTGTAATAAAGGTCAGGAGAATCGGAGGATGGGGGGGAAGAGTGTGTGCAAGTTTAAGAAAAGGATTATCTCACTAAAAACAAGGTGTTTTAACACACACCAGCGGAAGGGAATGTTTCATCTACAAAGGCCAAAGGTCTCAGCGCGCCTCTTCAAGACTTTTCCCAGACGTATCCAGGGAAAAAAAACTGGTTTGATGAAAAAAAAAAAAGGGGGGAGGGGGGGAACTGGAAGTTGGGTGTTAACTGACCCGTGATATCAGCTATCCAAAAAACAAAAAAGAAACAGTGTTTCTGTAAAGTCGGAAGCATTACAGGAGAAGAAATTAGATTTGAAAGTAACATTTCCATCGCTCTCAAAGCTGGGTCTCAGTACGACAGAGATGTCACAGCGCTGCTAATTAGAGCTGGCAGAAAGGAACGTGTGCGTAGATATCATCTATTGTTCCTCATCACTCTAATGAGCTTAAATGTCTTTGTCTTTATTCATCAGCTCAAAGGTTGCAGAGTTGCTGCAATAGAGTCACTATCTTTTTATATGTTATCTGGTACTACATTGAGCGATTGAAACCAAAGTTGCATCTTCCCAAAACTCACTCGCCAGTCGTGCTACTTAAAGGGCACATCTTTGCATTGTAAGGTGTTCTATCTGCTGAAATCCACCTTTAAAACACAAAATATTTCTTTTACTAACACCTACTAAAACATAATAACATCTACTTGCGTGCAGCATCGAGTAGTTTGCAGTTGGCAGACAGAAAAAGCGTGTGAGGATGAGAGCAGCGAGAGCACTTCTTCCTACCGTAAAGTGTTGAAAGAAGGCAAACTGGGGTAAAAGAGGTGTGCAAGGAGAACAGAGATAGACCTGTTATCATGTAACAGAGGCCCGATTTGACCTGACCTTGAACACGCGCGCATGCACGCACACACACACACAAGCAGGGTCACGGGGCATAAAGAGCCACTGTGTCAGGTCACAGAGCACAGAGGGAAGGATAAAGGACTTGAGGGATGTGATATGACTAATATGAGGGGTTTTGCAGGCCTTCGGGGGGACTGGCGTTACAGCCAGGGGTGACTGACAGTGCTGATCTGTATCACACATCAGAGCAGATCACAGCAGAGAAGAGCAGCCCAGCCACACACATGAAGTATGGACACACAAAGAATACTTCAACATGAAAACAGAGTATTTACATCACAAACTGCGAATCGAAATGTATCTTTTTACGCAAAGTTCATATTCTATCGTCCCTTTGAAGCCTGGCAGAGGACACAATGACATCACCTATTCGATAAAAATACACCCTTTCAGCCATAGATGTGCAGAAGTGAACGATTCCCCCCTGCCGCTGACAAAACTGTTATTTCTCACCCTCAAAGAGCGGGTTCAAAGATCAGCACCTAGCAGGATGGGATGGGGTACACCGCGGCTTGCATGTCTATCAGGTTACACACTTCAAAGACACACTGCCATACACAGCCAGCGATGAGAGCAAAGGGGCCAAGGATAGGGCCGCATTGTCATTCTGCCATTATCACTACAGCCAGGAGATGGACGGCTCTTTTTTTTTTCCGTTATAATTGAGCTTTCTTTCCTCCATCAACAATGGTTCTGAAGAATATGATCTCTTCCTTTGAATCTTTTCAATGGCTCCAAACATTCTCTGAGAGGCCAGAGTGGAGAGAGTCAGCTTCTGGGAACGATCCATAGATGGCACTGTTGGCTCATGCTACAGGGCCGTCGCAGGCACTGAAAGCAGGAGGAGGAGGAGGAGGAGGAGGAGGAGGGAAGAATATCCACTTAAAACTCATCAACTCCGGATCTGAGAAAAAAAATTCTTTCATCTATGCTCAAGTGTCATTTGCCAAATATAATCTTGTAACTTCTAATTAATTCAAACTGCTAGAAAGAATCTTTCAAAATATCACACTTTCCAAACAGAGCACTTTTTTTTCATGCTAAAACTGTTCTTTTCCAGTAAGGGTGATTTAACAGCTCATTATCAAAAGAAGTGTTTTTTTCCCTCTTCCTCCCCCCTCTATCATTTCCTTCGCTTATCAACAACATCACAAACTTTATGGCTAAAAAAAATATTGTTTTGCTTAGTAAATCAGGTATATGGGTTAAATATAACTAAATTCGACCATAACCCACAACTTTTTAAGAGATTTTTGAGTTCCTAATTACAGGGGATGCAATAACTTGTGTGAGTTTACCACCCTTAACAATGTGGTACAAGAGTAGTAGTAAGTCTGAAACCTATCGATTAGTAAGAGTGCCAAAAAAACAACTTCAGAGAGCAGTTGAAATCTGAGATGAGAAAGTTGGCTTCTTATGGCTGACATCACTCAATGAGAGAGGGAGGAAGCCTGTTGTTTATGGTGCAGGTCTGCTGATGATGGCGAGAAGGGGTAAACGGGGCGACGACTGGAGGTCTGCTAGCCCGCGAGGGCCCCATGGGACTCCAACTGCCCCGATCTATGGCCCGTCTGACTGGTGAGGTCAGACCAGAGAAGCCCTGGAAATGGGAAATTAGCAGCCTTTTGCAATTAGAGCCCTGACCACAGGCAGCGACGGTATATTGCATCACGTATCAAGGAGACGTCCACTGTTTGACTGTGAATACTCACGAGAGCGCGATAACCAGAGACTGGACTGTGTGAATGTGTGCGTACTCACAAGAAAAACACACAAACAAGGGCTTTCTCATGTAGCCGCATGTGTAATGCCTGCGATTTATACAGAAGACGACAAAGAAAGTCAGACAGAGGGCGCGAAATGCCCCGAGGCGGGCTGACTGGCCCTTGCCACCCAGGCGGTGTGCGGACATGCAGGGGCCCTGGAGCAGCCCTCAGCTCCGGATGAACATGTCTCCACACAGACCTACAGGAAGAACCGAGCAGCAAACCCCCCCCCTCTCTCATTTACACCACGTCAAGCCAACTCCCGTCTCAACAACAAACTCCTATCCACCATCCCATAAGAAGCTCTTAAATTTTTATGCTGCAAGCTAAAATGAGAGCTTGTGTGTGTGGGGGGGTTGCAGAGGGGAAAAAAGTGTTACACAGGATCAATCCCACACCCTGTTTGCGCTGACAGCAGGGAGAGCTGTTGAAGTGTGCGTCCAGGTAGCTTCCTCATGGCTGCAGGCGGTCAGGTAGGCAGGCAGTGCCAGCGGTGTGTTAAACACACACACACAGTTGTCTCGAACCTGTCAGTCAGCCACCCTGCACCACATCAGACCACCGAGGTCTCATACATAATTTGGCATCAAATGAATATTTTCTCAACGTCCTGGCAAAAGTGGTATTTGATGAAATATTAATTTGGTGATTAATTTTTGCATCTGATCTTCTGTCAAGTGAGATAAAAAAAAGAATGGGATTTTTCCTGTGAAGCCGGTTGTTGAAGGGCACCTCTCTCCAACTTCACACATGAAACTTTGATTAACTGATACAACAGGCACGCTATTTTCCCAGAGTAAGATGAAAAGAAAACTTATTCCACTTTGAAAGTGAAATCAAGACGTACTAAATAAGACAGACTTAAAGCACTAACATAGCTTTTTAATCTACTGAGCGGCTTGGTTGCACTTTACAATAGGTGCTAAGGACCGTTAGCGTACAGTGGGCCAGATGAAACTCGACAAGCAGGGTCTCTCGGAGACAGTGCTGATGGGCTACAAAGTGACTCTGAATCCACAGAGAATGACTTGTAAAACATCTCAACAGTGTGACATATGTCATGAACCTTAGCCGAGATGAGAAGTTTAGTAGTGCTCTGAGAGCTTGTTCACTAAAAAGCAGTCAAGCATATGTCAGTGGTGGCAAGGAGTCAAAAGGAGGACTATTGTATAGGCTCAGTGAAGCATTGCAATGGTGAGTTCACAAATGATGGTGTATTATCATAGCATTTGGAATAATTTCACTCTCTATTTCAAGAATGTGTGAAGCCTCTTCTATCACATATAACAATAAAATTTGGATTTTTTTTCTTTTCTAGCTTCATGACCAGATGCTTTATTGATTGATGCCATTTTTTTCCATTTTGCTATGAATTTTTTAAAGAGGTCTTGTACAACCACTCAGATTCCTACAACTTCTGTACAGTTTTTTTATGCATGCAGGTACGTACAGATAAATATGTACATGTATTTATTTGCACATATTACGTGTTTAAACTGACATAACAGAAAGGGATTATTCAACCTGATCACACTGAATCTCCCCAACACAAAATGGAAAAAGCCCACCAACAAATGGCAAGTAACGAAACTAGAACTTTTGGCAAGACAAAGAGACCCAGATGTTTTTCTAAGGAGTCATCAAATACGAATCTTGGACTTAAGTTTGGCAGGTGCAAGATTGAGGTGTCCCAATGGTGAGATACCAATGCTGATTTGTTTCTTATGTGTGTGTAAATAAATTTAGTCAATTGGATACACAGGAAGGCATCCAGGCAGTCCAAAACATATAGAAAACGAGGATAGAAGTATTAAAAAGCCTTAATTGTAGTGGCAAAATCGTTGTAGAAAAGACTCCCACACGCTGTCTAACTTGCAAAAAAATGATTTTAATGCTGCAACATCTTCTCGTCCCTCTTCTATGCACCTGTTTGGAAATAGATGTGCGAAGTATTCCTTTGTTTTGAGTGGCTAAATCATTAAAAAAATGCCTGACAAAGGTCTCAGTTAGATCAGAACGTTGCACAATTAAAACTACTGGCAGCTTTTAATACAGTGTGCGCATCTCCTGCCTGGTTCTTGATTTAGTTTGAGTTTTAGTTCTTGCTTTAGTTTTTTGATTCAGCACCTGTAAAAGTTTTTGGGATGTGTGTGCCCTTCACACTGCTTAAATCATTAAAAAAGCGAACATGTTTTGAACCACTGCAGGTCTTCATCAGGGCTTTAAAAACACAACAACAAAGGTAAAGCGCCACCTACATAGCTGTTACTGCATAGAAGTGCCTGGATTGCCTTCCTGTGTATCCTGTTGTCTCCTGTTCTCCATGAGCAGCTGTTGCTACAAGTCTGCTTTGGCCCTATAAGTTCAATATATGGCAGTTTGAACTTATTTGTACGTCTAATTATAAAGACGACACAGTACAATATCCTGACTGAAAATAAATAAACTTGTAAAATGTGTGTGTGCATGGAAAATAAGAGAGGGTGGGTGTCTTGTTTGGCCAGAGCACCTGGATTGAAACCCACATGCGAGGCAGCATCCACTCTGCAGGCGAAAGCAGTGTTAGGATATAAAATCCGTTACTTCTCACTAATGGCGGGGACAGTGAGGCCTACCTTGACGAGGCGCAGCAGCTCATACAGGTCCTCCACCTCATCCCCCTCTGTCACTTTGTAGTTTCTGCTGGTGTCGAGACTCGAGCCCTGGATGGTGCGTCTATACAGGGGCAGATCCATGGCTTCAGCGTACAGCTCTATGGCCTGGTGGCCCACTGTCTGGTACATGTAGCTGTCCAACTCATCTGTGGTGTGGAGGAGAGAATATTTAGGTGAGTGTCTGGTGATAAGTCAGTGATCATGTGTCTGAGAAATAGTAATTATGTGTGTGACATTGCAATATTTTAAAATTCTGGATAGCTAAAACTACTGGCTTGCAAAGTTTAAAAACAAAATACTGCATAGTTGCATCAAGATTCATGTGGTCCAGAATATTCATATCTATATATAAATGAGGTAAATAATTAAATCAAATTAAAATCCTTCTTATGAAGACTGCCATTCACTTTTTTCCTGAAAAGCATCACTGAAAAATGGCATCATGAAACAAAAACAAGCCTTTTAAAATAAAAATTAATAGAAATAAACTCCAAACAAACATCAGTCACCATAAAAACTTCATTGATAAATTTGGGTTTATTACAATATTCAAATGTTTCACAATTCATTATATTCATTGTATCATTTAACCTCATGATAACACTGTATTCTACAAAAATATTTATTCCACTGTGTTTTTATTCATTAACTGAATTCCCAACAGCGTGAACCAGGAACAGTGTGTACTAGAATAAAACTCAAAATTTGAAAAACATACTTTTTAAAAATATATTTACTGTGCAACAACCCAGCTGGTATCCATCTTTCTTTCAGCCAAAGTAATCGTGAACATAGTGGGGCTGTAACTAATGATTATTTTCATTATCAGTTCATCTGCAGATTGTCTTCTCATTTAATCGATCAGCTGTTTGGTCTATAAAACAACAGAAAACAGTGAAAAATTTGCATCATATTTACCAGAATGAGATACAACCTACAATATTAATTTTACTATAATAAGACTGGCAAAAGCTGCAAATCTTTACAAGTTAAACTGCAGGCATAAAATATTTTTGCTTGAAAATTCAATATCGATTATCAACATAGTTGCCCTATAACATTATGTCATCAACTAATCAATTAATCGCCTCATCCTTGCAGCTCTAAAGCATATCATATAAACTTGCATGCACACCCTCCTGGAGGATTCACAGTACATCAAGTTCTGCAGCACCAACAGAGTGCACAGTTCTTGGTCCGCAGAAGTGCAGCTGGCTGGCCCACATAGCCCAGCTAGCCCCCTGTAGATCACACAAACCCCAGCAGTGCATCTTCCTCACCTGTGTTAGCAGGGCGGAGGTTGGCCAGAGCTACGATCCGGTGCCCAGCAGAGACGCACTGCATCATGTTGTAGCAGCTGTCTTTGCCCCCACTGGAACACAGCATGAGAAATAGGTACAAACATGAAGCTGTGTTTGAATCATTAAGATGCACACCTATACATTATCACAGGGGCACGGTTAGTGACCTGGGGATGTGACGCAGCAGTGTCAATATGCAGTTTGTGGCTGAGGATGCTCTTCATAAACAGTCTTAACCATATAGTTAGCAACTGTGTGCTACTCTTGTACTGGTTTTCAACACCCTTATTGTCGATAACATCAGATTTTTAATAGTGACACGGTATATCCTGGCTTTAAACAAAGCCAGAGGCGTAATATAACACCTTACACCTCATAGAAACAAGTTATCTAGCATTTGTTGACAGCAGTTCAGGTGAGACGTAGCTACTGCCATGCTAGCACAAAACATCATTGACAGACTTGTGGGACAATTATATCAAATAAACGCGGTTACCTTATTAACGCGACCACTTTCATCCTCTTATCTTTTGCTAAAGAGACTAATGACAGCGAAAGTTTCGACTATAATGGCACACAACGTGATAACTCTGCTTAGCAACCGGTGTATGAACATAGCAACATGTGAGCTAGACTTCCGGATTATGAAGGACCCCTCTATAAACGAGGTTGCCCTCTCATATGCCTGATGGAAAATCAGTCACTGGCATTTTCTCTCCTCTGTCAAATTAAAATACTCTGTCAAATTAAAATACTCTTTCAAATTAAAATTCTCTTTCAAATTAAAATTCTTAACAGGCATTTAAACAGGTTGTTTAAAATGTAAATATAATAATTTAGAATTCTTAAATTACAAAACACATTACTGTGGCTATACTTTAATAAAAGATACAAAACAGGGACACCAAATCATTTAAAAACATACCAAAAACTAAAACAAGTAATAACGAATAACAGTTTTAATAAAACAAAAATTAAAATAATAAATGAATAAATGTAATTTAAAAAAAAATCAATATATGAATAAAATGCATCTCTTTCTTTTTCATTAACACAACAGCCAGGCAGACCCAGTGTGTACATGCACATGTATTTTATTTCAACTTTATTTTATTTATCAAGTTTTCATAATTTGAATACGATATAAGACATCACTTGTAAAAGCAGAATTTTATATGCAATATTACAATAAACACATTTACATGTGATGAATTAAAAATGTGTTTTTTTGGACACTTCATATATGAAATAATTTATTTATTTATTATTTTAGCTCTCACGAACTTACCACATTTTAAGCAAATTTTACTGCTGACGCAAACTGTACTCTAACATAATCAAAGTGGATAAGCACTATAACTTTACACTGACTCTGACACACATCCTTTTGCCTCTTGCGTCTCGAGAGAGGACCAAAAGTCCATGCACTGGTGTTCACACACAGGTTGCGCTTTTCCTCTGAGGGAGCCCTATTTTGCTCAGAGGAAAGCCTTTGATGCTCCTTTTGCTCTCTGTTGTTGTGCCAGAGCAGAATAATTGCACTGCTTTTGTGTGCTTCCCTCACCTTCTACCCCTAAGCAGGCTAAAGGCAACTGATTTTGTTTGAGCGTACAAAATTGAGAGAGACGTCTCTTCATCCCACCGCTTTTAACTAGGTTCCCTTTTTTGTTTTTGTTTGGTTTTTTGTTTTATTCATCCTGAATGTATGGCAAAATCTACAAGCTGCAGATGAGCATCATTTGTGCTGCGGTGCAGGCGGTGCAGGCGGTGCAGACTGAGGATGTGGATCTTTTTAGTTTAGCTCATTTGGCAAAATTCAAATACAGCAGTAAAAATACAAGCGTATAAGACACTGTCTGGGATAGTACGACAAGTGTTGGACTTATTTACATCATGGTCCCTGATGTTCAGACATTCAACATCCAAAGAGACATACAATAACAAGGTGCCACATCCCAACATAACAATCCACATACAGATAATCATGCCAATAAAAAGATAAATATGCTAATCATATTTTTAAAATGATCACTTTCTAATGGATGAATATGTGCTTGTTTAAGTGCACATCTAGGATTTGATATGAGTAATGTTTTCAGTTACTTTTCTTGTTCTTTTGCTTGATTGTGTTCCTTTTTCTTCATTTACAGTATTTAATAATTCTAGATTATTCAAAATTAGCCATTATGTTATCAGTATTTGATATGGCTACAATAGAAAACACAGCAAAGACTGACATATTTTATAGAGACATCTTACTGGACAGGTGATATTCATCCTCAGTCCCTGGGCAGGTGAGGCCAAATACAATACATGCCCCACCACAACAAAGAACAACCACAAATAAATTTGTAAAATGAATATTTCACAAGTGCCGGACATTTCATTTGACAGGATGAGTGATATAGTTTTCAAAATGTTTCTTTGACGTGTTGGTTTGAAAAATAGCCTTGTCTTGAAGAGAGCAGGACACGGCCCCCTGGGTCTGGTTGTCCCTCAGTTTTGTAAACTCATTAATATATCACCTATGTTTTCCAATTTTGTGGGCAGTACTTTATAACACAGCTTCACTGCCTCTGGTCATTTCCATTAAAGCCCAGACCCATAGGATATGACTCATGCAAATTTTGTCACTTATCAGTTTTAATTTATGTAGTTTATTACCCAGACAAATAAAGAGGTGTGTTGTTCGGGTTTTATTTGTAGCAGCATTTTGCTGACGTAAAAGAGCGTTTTATGTCCGTATTGTTGGTGCGATGGGGATAAAAAGTGTTGATGGATAGCCCAACTGAGACACAGCCAATGGACGTGAATATGAGACGCATAAATATGAAAGCAAGGCAGCAGGAATCAAATGACACCCTTGGCCTTTCCTTAAAGGAGCATGTGCATATGACAGGTGATTTACACAGACACACAAACTAATTTTTGTCGCACAAGGACACAAAAACTTTGGATGTAATGAGAAACTAAGGCCTCAAATCACAAGACGATAAATTGAGTGTCAGAACAGGCCAGCCAAGGTTGCACGCTGAGTGGCCAGAATACAAACACACATACATACACACTTCTGGTCCCTTCAGCAACATGACAAAGCAAGTACATGTGCTGCACAGTAACACAGTGCATCACGTATACTGCTGAATAGGAGGAGTGGATTGTGGGTATTTAGAGAAAATTTGCTTGTAATGTGTTCAGTATAAAAGATCAGAATCTTAAGTTTAATGATAAAAGCATTACTTATTTTTACTGATTGGACATGCAACAATAAGCGGCACAATTTAAAGAAAAATGTATGTTTTAAAATGACGTGGTGTTTGAGTGTACATTGGGATAAATTAGGAAAAAAAAAAATCTCAATAAATGTTTAACTTAATGAAAACAGCAACATTAGCAGTTTAATAATTGGGTGTTTCAGTATGACTCATCGATACTGTGTTATACCATACTGTAATGCAAAAATATTATTCATTTGACAGGGTTTACATCGTGTTCATGTCGAGAATGAACTTCAGAAAAATGATGACAAACAACTGTAATATACTTTAGTTCTCTGACAACGTTTAAAATACAATGTTTAATGTATCATTGACATATACAATAGTTTACAATTATTATATGAGAAGTGTCGACAAAACAGATCCACTGTAGTGGTATCTACAAATTTCATAGTTACCACAGTTTATTCTCCATATGGGTACATCTTTCATGTTTTTTGACCAGTTTTTAAATTGCTCAAAATCTTACAATGGATATTTTCACACTCACTCAGACTATGACAGTCCTGCATGTATATACCTGAGGTAGAGTTTCTGTCAAAGAGACACTGAATGTTAAAGGAATACCCTAAAATGACCATTTGTATATCAATTTCTTACCCCATGTTATGTTTAATTATGTTTTTTCTCATGATTTAAACGTGCCTCCAAGGTGAGCAAAGGTTCCAAAAAAGGAGGATATTCCTGATGAATTAAAGTCATAAGGAAATGCTTTACACATCAGCAAAAGTATATAAAAACATCCACTTACAAACTCTCACACAACTCGTACAGTATAATCCAGGTCTCACACATATATGTTCACCATAAATCCTTACTATTAAATACAATTCTCTATAAACAGTCTAATGCAAGGACAGTCTCAGTCTCATGCAAGCATGCAGGCTTGCATTGTTTATGTGTATAAAATAGGTGGCATGGTGGTGCAGTGGTTAGCATTGTCACCTCACAGCAAGAGGGTTTCTGGTTCAAACCTGGGGTGCGGGGTTCGAACCGCGGGGAGGGGAAGCCCCTCTTTGTGGAGTTTGCATGTTCTCCCTGTGTCAGCGAGGGTTTTCTCTGGATACTCCAGCTTCCTCCCACAGTCCGAAGACATGCAGGCATTAAATTAATACAATAGAGAGAGGTAGGTGAGCCCGTAGGTTAGAATGTGAGTGTGAATGGTTGTCTGTCTCTATGTGTCAGCCCTGTGATAGTCTGGGGACCTGTCCAGGGTGTACCCAGTCCACAGACTCTTATGACTTCAATTCATCAAGAATTTTCTCCATTTTTGGATTCTTCGTTCACATTGGAGGCGTGTGAGACAAACAGTTTTCTTCCTGAATTCAACATTATGTAATCTTCTTTTCTTGATTGTTGGTGTTCCCTCATTCTTCTGGGCTGTGGGTAATAAGCTGGCTGCAACATTTGTTTCTTCCTCTTCCTTTAATTTTTTACCAACATGGCAAGACAGTACTAACACATCCCAACTTAGTGGTACAGCAGCTTCTCTTCACTGTTTAGCACGAGGCACTCACTTTCTCTTGTGTATCACTCATACCTGTCCCCATAAACAAGGGCAAGGAAGGAACCAATTAGCTCATAACCAAGGGAACACAACTTAAACACCGCACATGAAAAAAACAAATGAAACAATACACAAACTACTATAAATGACAATGAAATAATAACTTACCCGCAACTCAATAATGCTGAATCTATGACTAATTAAGTGTTAATAATGTACCCATTAATAAATAACACATTAACTTAAGTAATAAAAACAACCCAAAAATATAATATGTGCAGTATTTATGGTTACAATTACACTGGGTGAGTAACTGATAAACAAAAGCTCATTTGGGAGGGTGAGGTATTCCTTTAATAATTGGGGCAAATATGTCTGACTAAACTCCAAACCAAAATTATAAGATTTCATTCTGTGAGCGACCTTAAAGGAATGTGAGCAGCAAACTTTGTCATAGTAATCCCAATTTCCTCTTGTTACAGTAAGCATTAGTAACTGATGTCAAACAGAAGTTTCTGCTGCAACTCAAGCCAATGTGCAATTCCTGCTGTGACTTTATGCAGAGCACAAATTGGATTTGAATTTTACTGTAATTTGGATTTAAGTTTCAACTAAGCCACAAACACGAAGCAGAGGACACAGAGGATGCCAAATCAAGCTGCCTGGAACATGTGGTTGTCCAGTTCTTGGATTTTCTTTCCTGGACCTTACAGTGTGAATCATCATCTATCTAAATGTCAGAGGCTTGTGTAAGAAAATGTTCACTTCCTTCACTATAGTGTACCGAGCGCAACAGAAAAGTCATGCTAATTATAGATGAAGTTCAATGAGGGCTGATGACAGCCAAATGTTATCTTAAGATAGTGATAAATTTGCACTCAAGTGAGCAACGGTTGAAAGCAGTCCTGTGTATTCTTAACTCTGCTCCACTCTGGTGTTGCCTCCATCAGGGGCTCATTTTCCAAAGAACTATCAACATAATGATACCTCTTTAGGGCCTAACCACATCCAAATCAGTTAGTAAACAACCCAAACGGGGATCTGTACACATTTTTACAGACAATTAACTGTTATCACGAGGGGCCCAAATGGATTAGTAGGCTCATTAATGTCTGAGGCTAATCGGTCCTTGATTGGAAATGTGAGAGAATGTGAAATAAAGTCGTGGTTTGATCCAAATTGTGTTTGATCATGCCATCGTCCTTAACAACAGCCCCAGTCTGCAAACAGTAATTGAGTTTTTTTTCTCCCCCCGTCTAAATCCCCCAATGAAAATCTGGCTTTTACCCTTCTTCCATTTGGCGTCAGACCTACATAAAGCATTAAAATGGATAAAAAATGCTTTGCCTCATGAGCTGCTGCTCTTTTGTGAAAGCCCTGAGATCGTTTTGCTGATAACTATTATTTGGTCGTCAAAATAATAAATATCTTTACTTAGAAAAGTGCCTTTCAGAGCCATGTGAAAGTGGTGCTGATTCAGTGCTACTTGTCTTTATGCCTCATATTTTTATCCAACGTGAATTGATCAGGGACCCATTTAATTAAGAGTGTGACAATATTTCACACCTCTTACGTATGATGATATGCACAATGGAAAATAGCTCAATAATATGTATATACACTGTATATGGATTGTTTTTTTGAGAATATTTTGATACCAACAAATTTCATTCTGTGGCCAGCTTGGAGAAAGTCCAACCAAGTCTATAAATCTGGTCTTAATATGTTGACATTCTTTTCATTATTAATAAACAAGACTAAGAGTTTAGAGTCATGCTAGCAGCTCTGTGGGCAGTACTCAGTGCACAGTGGTGCTCTGAGCTAAATGCAAGTGTCAACATGCTAATATTCCGATGTTTAGCAGGTATAATGTTTTGCCATGTTCACCATGTAAGTTTAACAACCAATGCTAGGTTAGGGTTAGGGTTAATTATTGCCATCCATCCAATAGTTGTCCCCAGAGCCAACTACTGGATGGATGGCAGTAAGTTTTTCCTGGGCATCTTGCGTTAGAGGTGTTCCAGGCAGGTCCAACTGGTAGGAGACCCCAGGGCAGACCCAGAACACGCTGGAGGGATTACATATTTCGTCTGGCCTGAGAACGCCTTGGGGTCCCCCAAGAGGAGCTGGAAAGCAGTGCTGGGGAGAGGGATGTCTGGGGTACTTTGCTCAGCCTGCTGCCCTCGCGACCCAGCTTTGGAGAAGCGGTTGAAAATGGATGGATGGATGATCCAAGCCAAAAAATTCAACCTGCTGGTGGCACTGAAGGAAAGACTGACGGAACACCAAAGTCAGTAGGGTTCATCCTTTGGGGACCACGAATGTTTAACAAGTCATGGCAATACATCCAATATTTGGATGGACTGACCGACCAACCAACTGTCAGACAGACCAACAAGCAAACATTGCCATCCATAGAGAGAAATAGCAATGATGAACTTTGAAAAAACTGCTTTTGAACTTTTTATAGCTTAAGAGTAATACATAATCCATTCTATGACGTAATATTTTGTTTGAATGGATGTTTTTTCCTTGAACAACTAATGCATGTGGTTGGGTTTAAGCAACGAAAACACGTGGTTAGGTTTAGGAAAAAAGAACAGGGTTTAGCTTTATAATCTTGTAGGACGCGAAAACTGCTCTCCTGGGTGAAAGTCGGTATCTGTTGGACCCATCCACCACCACTTCCACCAACCCCACTCAGACTTTCACTGCCTTAATTTTTGTCCTTGTCCTGCCACGTTTCCCCCTGATGGCGACCGCCTGTGTATCATGCCGACATTAAAACATTTTTTCGTCAGGGTCTGACGCTACAAATCACTGCCCAAGCACCAGATTTGTGCATAGTACTTTTAATTAGTTTATAATCACCGGAAAATGTTAGTCATTGTGATTTTGTTACCTTACAATGGGCTGTTTATATGTACATACGGAGCAGGTCCTCGTCCACAGAGTCTGCCATGTTGTTCTGCAGTTGCCCAGAACAGACGAACCAAACACTGCTCTAGCAAGGGCCATTCACATTTTTGCATCAGCCACCGCCTTTAAAGTTACGAGTGAAGATGTCTATTTTTTTCACGTTTGGAGTGCCTATGGTGATAAGCAGTAATTGCAGGTGCCTTTTTGGACTTCACTTTCCAGAGATCCAAAAAGTGTTGCCTTTGTGATGTAGGTCAACTGGCAGTCGGCACTTGTTTATGAAGTTTCACTGTCAATAGTCATCGCTCTTCTCTGTTTGTTCGTCCGTAGTAACCATGGATACAATGCTAACTTTGAGATCATTCTTTAAGAGAGAGTCACAAAGAGGATTTATGCACGAATCAGGACTTTCAGAATGAATAACAAAAATATAAAAAAAAATTCACTCTGACCTATCAAACACTGCAGGAGAAGAAACTTTCCAATGTGCGCCCCGGCCAGCCGTCCTTAAGTACAAATGCAATTTCCTGAATATTTCGCCTTGATTTGAAATTGTCTTGCCCTGCTTCGAGTATCCCAGAATCAAATTATGGCTTCAGTGGTTGAGCCCTGTGAAGCTCCAGCCAAAAGGATGTGGTCCATTACAGTACGCCACCATTCCACTAATTACGAAGCAGCCAAAGCAAACAGCACGCACTACTATCACCTGACCCTGCTGCCAAACACTGTTCCATATACAGGATCTTTAGTCTAATGGTTTACAGAGACACTCGTGTCTTTGTAATCCAAACCACTGGACATTTAGCCTATCTGCATTAAATGAAACCACGCGTATACCTGTCTGCATGGCCAAACCATAACTCAAATGTCTTACTAATGCATAGCATACGCAAACGCACTCCTTAAATAAAATCATCAGGTTGATATATTTATCAATGTATATGAAAGAATAATTTCAGAATATACCTAAATACAAGTGATGATATATTACTGTAAATCAATATGATCAATTCCAGTTTCTTGTGGTAACTGATGAATAAATATTGTAACTAAGCTGACTAAGTAGTACAAAGGCCGCCGTTGGTGAAAATACTTTTTAATCTGTAAATTGTCTGGTGGGATGCTGTAATTAGCTCGTCTGCCCTCTGATATACAATCCTCGGACAGTTTCCCTCTCAGCCGACAAACACAATCCTAATCCAGGAAATAGCCTGCAATCAGAATATTGGAGTTGACATCAGAGGTAGCCACAGAGGCGATTCCCACACACCCCTCCCATAGCTTCAAAGGTCTTCCTGGGCCTGTTATGGGTTTCCCTCGTGATGAAGTGTGACACTCCACAAACACAAAAGCCCCAGCCCTCTCGTGGGTCCGCTTTGCTTTTCTTGGATCACTCCAGTCCGACCAATGCCAAGTCAACTTGGCGGTTGTCAAAACGGGGCCCCATATCTCTGAAGAGTGTGTCTGTGTGGTGCTTGTGTTGCTGTGTGTGTGTGTGCGCGTGTGGTAACGTGTTGAGTGTGTGTGGATAGCTTGTCACAGTCACAGGGCCCTGTCTGCGTGTGAGAGCTGTCTGTGTGTGGGTACGTGTGTTTGTTTCCACCTTGGAATGATGTAATGTGCACCCATAATCAAAGCCACCACCTGGTTGTCTGTGGGAGTTGTTGGTTTTCCAAAAGCCTCCATGTATGGTCTCCGGAGACAAATGATTTAGTAATGTTAGTTTTTTTTCTTCCATTTGAAGCTCAAACATCATCACCCCAACGTTTTTGCCAAACTATTAATGCTGTATGTTTTTTTTTTTCCTGTTATTTCCTGATAATGCCATCCAAAAACATTCTGGTTTTAATTCCAGTTTTCTTTCTTTCATTTTCAGCATGAATCACACGTCTCTTCTTTCCTTTCATTTTCTATCCATCCTTCCCTCTTTTCACTCTGCCCACATGTTTTCTTTCATCTATCCACCTACCCTCATCGGCGGTCAGTTTTTTTTCCCCCTGCAGTAAGACGTCACCTGTGCTGAATAACTGGCCACAGCAAAGCCAGACCAGCAAACTCCCTGCCAGAACACAGCAAGCCTGGGTCTGCCATTTGTCTTGTGGTTTTTGAGTTGGGGATATTTGTCTAACGTGCTGTCCAATGTCAACACTGGCTCTAAATACCCTCGCTGCTGCACGAAGTGGGCTTCCTTAGGGAGGATAAGGATTAATGCTGGGTTGGAGATGAAATAGAGGGAGAGGAGGAGGAGGAGGACAGGGGAGGGATGAGCATTGAGGAAAGGGACTGATCAAGGCAGGTACTGTGTATGTTGATGACAAGCAGAGGAGGAGAGGGATGAGAAGAAAGAAGCATTCAGCGCTGGATTTGTGGAGTTATCTCGCTCAATAAGGGATCAATTTGTATGTTAAAATATGTATTTAAAAAACATTTCTATTCACAAAAACTTCTCCGCATTACCAGCTTGTATTTGCTCTGTCTTTCCACACATCCCAGCCACAGTGTGTACACACAGGGTTAACCATTTTAGAGCTTGTGACAGGCCCTGTGTGAAAGATAGCCTCTGATCATTCAGAACCATTTCTAAACCTGTGACTAACCATAAATAACAAACAAAATCCAAGGCCTCCCACTAGCATTAACACCGGCATTGCCAGATGAGAAACTGTCGGCTAGATAGGAGATGGCCTCAAGTTTACGGCCTAAAACCTGTTGATCCTGAGCAATTGATTGTCACCCATAAGAGAGAGAGAGAGAGAGAGACTCCCCCCCGCCTCCATCAATTCCCCTCCACCGTCTCAGCAAGAGCGAGATGAATTCTAGCCGCGACTCTGCCATGAGAAGCACATCAGTGGCCTCTGCCTTTTCTTTTATGAGGAGAATTCCATACACTGAGCCCAATATTCCTGGTTACTGGAGTCGGGTGATTAAAGTGTATAAAAAAGGGGGCAGCACCACTAAAAGGTAGTGATTTAGTGAGCTGTCACCCCAGTTCAAGCGGGGCAACAAGTTCAAGTCCCCGCAGGAGGGTTGTAATGAAAATGAAACAAGGAACGAGACGGTGTTAGGGAGGAGAGGTTGGAGGGCTGCAGGGTCGAAGGGTTGTGACGGGGGTAGGAGGTGTGAGTGGGATGGGGTCATCTGGAGGGTGATGATAATAGTGATGCATGGATTCGGATCTTCAGCTGTACAAGTATACATGTTTGTGTATCCAAGGTTCCAAGTTTTAAGATCAATTTCCTACCTTATGGTGAGACACTGAGATCCATACATTTCACTTCAACAAACTCAGTGAACATATCATCATTATATGGCACTGCCTGTTTTGAAAGCTTCCCACGGATGGTGTGACTTTCAACATCGGCTGCCAAACAGCAATGCTTAAAAAAAATAAAAAGACCCATATCCCACGTTTCCTCTCAAAACATCCATGTTTGCTTATTGTTTGTCTTCTGGGTTTGATTTTGTGGCTACACAGCTCAAACATCCAGGGAATTTTTGGCAGTGTCCTACATGAGATACACCAAAGAAGTTTTTCAAAATGGTCCCTTACTGTCACTGTTTAAATAGAACAATGGTAAAAATAAATACATAAAAGTTTCACCAGACTGAAAATCTCAAATCTACCTAATTGTAACCTTACTTACTGTACATATTTTCAATTATTTTAATTACTTAAGGCACCATACTAATGATTTGTATTTTAGCAGGAATAATTCCACATTGTTATTTTGGACTCACAGAATTAAGTTGTATTACAATAATTGTGCCGTTATTATTCATGGCACTCAAACTATTATTTTATTTCTGTATTTTCATGTATACATTTGATTTGCTATTTCACGTCCCCTCAGCCTCAAGTAAGAGTAACTACAGCTACAGTGGAGTCAAAAAGTGAAGCTGGACGTAGCTGTCTTGTTGTATGTTGGTGTGAATTAAAAAAGATAACAAAGGATAATTTGTAGCCCGCTTGGCACAAGCCAGAAGGACTGGAGATCAATACCAAACAAGGAAGTAGTGTTACACAATCAGTGCCTAAAACGAAATCATTTTAAATATGGAATATAGCCAATAAGGGACTGTTCTTCATTTATTAGGGGAAGAGGGTGACTTTTTAAAAATATATTTATTTAATTTTGACCCCCCAAAGCTATGGAAAATGCATAACCCTCCCTCTATTATGAATTAATTATTGGATTTTTAAAACGTACCTTTTGATGTATGAAACCAAATTTTATGTATGTATAACCAAATTTTAAATTAGACGTAAAATAAAGAGATTTTGATGAAATATCATTATTTTAAGCTTTGTTTTATTTATTTATTTATTCATTTCTCTGACGGAAGTGTTCATTGCACATGATGTGTCCAAGTACCGGCAGAAATGTGAAAATCCAATGATCATTTCTGTTTTTACATTTTCTGGCAATGATAAATTTTGGCATTTTTTTATCTTTAAAAACAGGCATGTTTAAAAAATAAAAATAAAAATCAGGTGTAAAAAAATAAATAAAAAAATACAACCAATCTTCAATTCAATTCAATTTAAATTTTTATGCTCCTCCCCTTAGCCAAAATAAAAAACATAAGTCCTTCCCCAGTGCTTAAAAAAATTAAATGGCATGTCTCCTCCTTTTTACACGACCCCCTCCACTCTCATAAATAACAGTCCCTTATCACTTTATCTAATAGGTACAAAAAACGAAGTGCAAAAAAAAAGTACCTGTTTTACAGGCAATGTTATATGCAGCACAATTTCTTGGAGTCTCCATCAGTTGCCTGGCAACTGCTTCTAGCCAAGAAAAAGTCCAACACAGAACCATCTGTAAACTATAATATGTCGTTTTTACTTTTCTTTTTTTTTCTCCATAGATTAAACAAACAAAATGTGACATGGTAACTAGTGAGCTTTAAAGCTGATCGAGGACAGATTTATGAAATTTATTCTATTCATTAATTTTGACATTTGGACAGATTCAAGCTAGCTGTTTCCCTGTTTCCAGTGTTTACACTAAGCTAAGCTAAGCTAACCGGCTGTTGGCTCAAGCTGGCTCCAGCTACATATTTACTGTACAACTGTACAACTGCCACTTTGGCAGTTGTATTTACTGTACAACTGCCAAAGTGGCATCAACCTTCTAACTCTTGGCAAGAAAATGAATATTGTTCTGTTCATTCAGGTCTTAACACGTGTTAAGAGCTACAGTGTGAGGGTACTGTGTGAATGAGTTAACAGACATCCTATGTCTGAGACTGAAAAGGAGGGATTACTGGGTCCCTGCCCCTTCACTAACCTCGTCCTGACCTTGTAAAAACCCTGACCCCATCATTTCCACCCTTACAGGATTCATCTGCTGGCTGGACTGCCTGCCTCTCATCTGTGGGAGTGGGGTTTGATGCCTTCAAGTACCAGCCAGCTATAAAAGACACATCCTGATGGGCCTTCCTCTGTTGTGTTTAATAGCTGTCCCCCCCTCTCCCCACCTCCCCCATCCTGACCTTCGCCACCACACCCACCCTCAGCCTTTGCGCTGGCCCTTGGCTAACCCCTCATATTCAAGGTTCAGGGTCAGGGCAGCAGACTCCCAGCCAATTGGGCGGTTGCCCAGAGGAGCTGATGCAGCCCTGAGCAGCAGGAGAGACGTAAGAGACCCAGGGACCCCTCTGATGTTCCAGAGAGTTTCCAAAGAGGGTGAGGCTGCAGTGTGTTTACAAGATCTTAAATTTAGGGAGGGAAGGAGCGACGCACAGGCTTACACAGAGCATGACGAAAGAGTGGTACAGTATATAGAAAGTGTCACGTAAAAAGAAGACTGTGACTCTTTCATTGCAGTCAGACAGCTGAATGACGGCAGATAAAAGAATGACATGCACATTAATGCTGTCTTTGATGTAGATCAGGGACCCTAACTTTCTCTTCTTTCTTTAAATGTCATGAGAGCTTTCTTTTCTAAACACCCAAAGATGAACACACTATCAATCTTGGAGAGTGACTAGTTACATGTACATTAATTACAGTCACTAATTGAAATGTTGGCGATTACATAGGGGTTACATCCAAAAATATTCTTTTTGATAAAAAGTTTAAATATAGAACATAACTTAAATTCTGCAACTTTGCATCTTTACAGTTAAAAAGTAATGTAACTAACTAAATAAAGTTAGTTACATTACTTTGATGAAATAATTAAACTAGTTGAATTACTTATTACATTTTTAACAGGGTAACTAGTAATCTGTAACCTACGACAATTCAAAAGTAACCATCCCAAAACTGCACACAATAGCCCCTTTTACACTGCCTGTTATAGACGGTAATGTTGCACCGTTATTTTGCCTTGCCGTTCTTTATAGGTACAATCACGGAATGGGGGTACAGAGGTGGTAACATTGCTAAATCAGCATCTGTGTAATATTTTGTTCACATTGGGTGCGGATAAAATAATGTGCGCAAGTGAATTACATGTGAAGTCAATGTAATTCATGCCAGACGGTGCAATGGTTGTGACGCAAAGACGCAAAATAAGCAGCACAAATGAGGCAAGTAGTGTGATTTCGCGTAATACCCTTATTCACAAGAGTTGAAAAATCTGAACTTCAGCAACCTTTTTGCGCCACAATAGCCAATCAGCATTGAGATCCTCTAGGGATGTATGATGCTGAGGAAGTACCGGCAGAAGTTAATTCATCAATTCCACATGGGTATGACACAAGCTATTGGCACGTATGAAGCGTATCAACACAAAATATTCTAGCCTTCAAACTAGCGCCACTAATACAACATGAAAATTTGCGTTGTGTTTGGTGTGAACACAACATAAAAGGGACAGCCAGCAGGATGGGACCATGGACCGCAGCAAGTAAGAGTTAGCAGCTAACTCAAAGAAAAATACCAGCGGCCAAAAACTGGGGAGACAATGAGGTCAGGCAGCTCCTTACCCTCTGAGCAGAGGGCGAGATACACTTCCAAAGAACAGGAACAATAAGTGATTGTTATTGCCATGTTATGCCACTGTTATTGTTTAGAAAGTGCTGCCCAATGCGTATGTTACATGTAACACAAGAGGCCAACACTATTGTGCTGCCCGCCATGTCTCTTGTGATTCTGTGACACTGGCATGCTTTCTCAAATCACACACTGGGGTGGCATTATGCTGCCATTGTGTGGTTCAGTGTTAAAAAGCAAAGGTGACGTAATGAAGGGACTTTGTAGCGGCCCTATTGTGCAATCTCTGTGTATCAAGGACTGATGAAAGCCACAAATATGACTTAACTTTAAGTTTAGTGGCCACTTTAGGAGAAAATGATTAAAAGAAGTCGATAAAGATAATAAAACAAGACGAAACTTAGAGCAAGTTCTGACGATATAAACAGCTAAATCAGGGTACATTTCTGTAGAAAGAGTTTGACTGTTAACCTAATTCCATGGAGGACTGTGAGTGCTCTACTGCCGCTCATTTCTACTTAAGGAAGTCTCTTCCGGCCTTGAGAACGCTGATTCAAGAGTCGTATCTGCTGCTTCCTGCTACAGGACGAAGAACACACCAAGATCTCAGCACACAGACTCCTCCTGCATTTTTAGGTCACTTGCGTGTGAATCTTTGACGTTATCAATTTATGCCTGTGCTTCTTTTGTTTCCTGCGGATATGAAATACCATTCAGCTGTTGTTCCGTCTTCTGGCCCACTTCTTTCCTAAGGACCTATGATTGCACAATAGATGTAACTCTGTTAAGGAATCTATTCCACAGTAAAGACAATGACAATACAAACAACAAGACCCATAAAGCCTACTTCCTGAATTGGGTTCTTTGGAATAACAAATGCTGCCTGCTTATGGCTCTCTGATGGCTTCATTTTTCACTCGGTATAACTTGCTAATTTTTACTGCTCAATGTCCTCCACTCAGCCTGTGTCACTAAGTCATAAGCATGCTGCTCCTGGCTGATATATGGGTCTGCACGATGATGTCAGCGAAAAACACTTTCAATAATTGCTATGATTAATATTCTCAACCTTCCAACACCTTCCCTTCTCCATCCAGCGACATATCTCCGGCGAGGTTCATCTATCAGTCTGCTCTCAAACTGTTTAAGTCCTCCGAGTGATGCATGGCACGCTGCCAACCCTGTGTACCAATGCAAACTATTTACATTCATTCAAATTATGAGTCGATGAGCCTCCGGAGCATAAAATTACCATGAGTTAAAGAGGTAGAAAGAGGGAGAGGGCCAGAGTATTTACTATTTAACTGTTCCAACTTCATTGTGTAACAAAGGGGGAAAAAGGCTTGCATATGGGCAGTATCCCATGTCAAACCAAAAATCAACACTGAGTTATTTAAAGGGGAAGTTCCATTTTTTACAACCTGGACCTTATTTCTGGCATTAAATACGGTTGTTTACTCACCCAGATAAGTTTGGTGTCATTTGGAGTCCTTCGGAAGATATTTAGATCTGCGAGAGCCGTGTACATCCATATAGTGGGAATGATCGGGGCACCGACAATGAGGCTCTAAATAACACATTATCTGCCGCGAAACTCGTTCATTTCACCAATATGTTTTTATGAATCGCTAGAGTTGCTTGTCATCATCATCCGGGTCATTTATACTGACCTACTAACCTCTGACCTGGATGCTGTCATCCAGGTGCGCGCGCCGCCGCACCCGCAGCACAGCTTTGTTTACAACTGGAATTTGCTACTGTTAGTTTTTTGAAACATGGCTGAATATTTGTCAGATTTTGAGGTTGTGGACGATGACTTTGAATATGATGGACGTCCTTACCGTTTTGAGCCAGAGTATACGGATGATGAGCTCTTTGAAAGGAGTTAGTAGGTCAGTATAAATGACCCGGATGATGATGAAAAGCAACTCTAGCGATTCATAAAAACATATTGGTGAAATGAACGAGTTTTGTGGCAGATAATGTGTTATTTAGAGCCTCATTGTCGGTGCCCCAATCATTCCCACTATATGGATGTACGCGGCTCTCAGGGATCTAAATATCTTCCGAAGGACTCCAAATGACACCAAACTTATCTGGGTGAGTAAACAACCGTATTTAATGCCAGAAATAAGGTCCAGGTTGTAAAAAACGGAACTTCCCCTTTAACTTTACCTAATAAATTACTTCATGTAGGTAGGCCATATTAAAGTGATGTTTTACGTGATGCAGTTATGTCACATAACGACGTGCTTGCATCCTGTACGTACTTATTTTAACCTAAAAACAAGTACCCAATGGCATTTTTATGGTTATTCACTATTGGAACATTGTCATACACCATGGTTGAATCCAACACATTCTCTCTCCGACCTTGCCACATATTGACATTTTGGTCATAGAACTTTCCACGTGCAAGGTAGCCTGGCTGCGTTGGTTGTTGACATTTTGGGACATCATGTCAAGTTCTCTTCTTTCAAGATACACTTCCGTTTTCACAGGAAATTTAACGTTTACGTACAATTTCTTTCAAAATAAACACGCTACGCCGGTACATCTTACGGGATGACTACCGCTCTCTCAGTGACACTGACTTTCACCTGAGAGAGTGGTATTCACATCCCCTAAGATTCTAAAGCCAAACCCGGTTGTTTTTTCCAAAACCCAACCACTTGTGTTCGTTGTTGAAGGACAAAAAAAAATTAAATTTGCGGTGTTGTACCGGCGTAGCATGTTTAGAAAGTCAGTGTTTGTTGGACCCATCCACCACCCCTCCGATCCGCCCCATTCGGACTTTCGCCAACTTATCTTTTGTTCTGTCCCGCCGCATTTCCCCCTGACACCACCGGATGCCGTTAAACTATAACGCCAACCGGCCGCGTATCAAACTGGCGTTAAAAGATGCCTTTTTTCGTTGGTTTCTGATGCTGCAAGTCACTGCCCAAGCATCGGATTTCGATGACCTTGGAGTGAGACCGTGCTGTTGAATCACTGTTGAATGATGTTTTGATTTTAAAAGACGAATCAACATTGATTTCGCAGTGTTGTTTCTTAAACTTTAAATGTTGTTTCAAAATAATTTCAAACTTGAAACAGATCTTTCTGGAATTTCAACGTTAATTTATTGAAACAACAACTGCCAAAATTTTAACCACATTGCAACGCTAAAGGTTGGTTGTGTGCCAGCTGGGTACTTTTTCCCCTAAACCTAACCAAACTACAACCATCTCACAACATGAACCATGTGTTCAAAATGGCGACCGTTCTTTCCTACAGCATTGTGGTGCTAGCACATAATTTTAACACATTACGTGCCACCATTATGTAATGCTGCTTTAAAAGGTCATGGTCATGTCACGTATTTCTGAGGCCAGGTTGTGAAACCATTAATTATTTAGTTAATAAATGTGACTTGTACAAGTGTTTCTCCACGTTTATCCTGTCCATGTACAGTACATGTCCACGATGCCCTACAGCTGGCTGCGCCGGCTGGAATGTGCTTGGAGCTCTCACAGGACGGGTTTCCTCTTGGCCTGCACACTAATTGTTTAGGAGGAAAAAGGTGAAACAGATATGTATAAACAGCGGAGGTCTTCCAAAACGGTGAGAGAGGCCTAGAGGGCCTGGGACAGTAGCTGACCTGTCATATTCACCATTCACACCGAGGAGCCAGGTCCGCCATATTCTGTCTAGTGGCGTCAGAAAAAATAAACTCTCACTTCCTTAATGTTGATGGACAAATTCATACTCCTGTGGGAAACATTTCTCATACACACGATAGCCTGCCCAGAACATGTGTACAGCAATAGAACAGACAATGTAGGAGAGTATACGGCAAGTTATTGTGATTTTAGCTTCACTAAATGAACTGTAGCCAGTCCAAATTAATGCTTCAAGTAATATAAGTCAATAAAACCCTTTGTACTCTCTGGGTCTAAACATCAGTTATAAGAGGACGAGGAAAAGTGTTAAGAATCAAACATTTTCACAGATATTGGTAATACTTTCTGATACTGTCTTTGCAGCCTTATATATAGGTCTGTACAACAGACCACAGTGTATGTTGTTTATGGAGGGATCATGTAGGACCCACTTAAAGACACATTTACAACCAACTTTTAAATTAAACATCTGACATGGCAACATGCATTATTTTTATACATTTCTACATGTCTCATACATTTTAATGAATTTAGGGAGGTACAAAATTCATGTCTAAACTTCTCTTCAGTCTTCAACTACCAGTGTCCAAAGCAATGTGACTTTATACTTACTTGTGTGGAAGTTTGGGGCAAAACTTACAAAAGCAACCTACAACCATTATACAGCCTTCAAAAGAGAGCAATCAGGACAGAACACAATGTGGTGAATGGGGAACACACACACACACACTGTTTTTAAAGTCACATGCATTGAAATTTTTAGATCTGATCAATTTAAAACTGCAACAATCATGTTTAAAGTGAGAAATAATTCACTTCCGGGCAACATTCAAAAAATGTTTTGCGACAGGGAGGGGGTTATCATTTAAGAGGAGAATTTTAACAACTAAGAAGAGTTGTGGAATGGGCTGCGTGATGAGTTGACACAAAGCACAAATTTAAATCAACTTAAAAAAAAACTATACAAAAAATATATATTTTTGGCAAGGAAAGGTTGTGTTAGGGGAGGGCATATTTATTTTGTAACACTGGGTGATATTTGGACTGTAAATAAACTGGGTTTATTACTTTTTTAATTGGGTGGTAAATAGACTGGGGATAGTTGTATATTAGTTGTACATAAATTTGGGAATTTGTTGAAATAATATATGAGTTAAAAGAAGAAATGTATGAAAGGGGTAGGGACACATAAGTTTTACTTCTACCTACTCGTTTTCGGACACTTATCTTTGTCTTGTTTGTTTTTTATTATGTTTTCTTTCTTTTTTGGTACAAAATAAAGTCATTCATTCACAGTAATGAATATATGTCCAATATTTAGGCTATGCAGATATGTATTTCATGTATGTGTAAGTATTTTCTTTGTCACTTTCACCTGTTTTGTCTCTCCCGTCTGTCTGTCTTTCTTGCCCTGCACTGCTTCACGCAGCACTTCATCGTCTTTGTGCATCCCAAAAGTGCAGGTCATAAAAAAGAAATATGTTCATTGCTGGGAATACGCCTGCTCCCTGTATGAATGAGATCTTTAGATAGTGATGTTCAGTGTAACAAATTGATAGGAGTCAATTAAGCATCTATTATTAACCTCCTATGGTTCACTGTCAATTATCTGTCCCATTAACTCTGTAATACTGTACGCAGTATGTGTTTAACACTGAGGGGATCCAGCATGGCTCATATCTAATCTGCACTTATGAAAAAAAGAGCCAGAAATGATGACTTTTAATGTCAATTCAATTTAATTAGATTTAATGAAATGGTTAAGGTCATTTATACCTCCGTTCCTCAGCTCTGAGATGATTTATAGTAATAATAAGGTACGCTTATATAGATTAGTCATAAATTCCCAACACTTGTTCTACAGTCTTAAAGTCAAGGCACAAAGGTGTTTTTTCTGCAATGATTACCATATTAAAGATAATATTACTGTCCACTTCTGAGATGGTGGGGGATTAGATCTATTTAAAGGCATGGGAAAATTTGGAAATGATCTTTCCCTCTTTGGAAAGTGACACATGCTGAAAAGCACCACAGAACCGATAATCACCATCACATGGGAATAATGCATATTTATCACATGTGGCGGGCCCTACCATTTCTTCCATGTTGCTTCCACGCCTGTGTTACGTGATGCCAATTCCTGCTGTGTCCCTCTTGATGTTCATCAGCAAACCACTGAGCTTGTAACAGGAAATCATTCTGCTGCTGCACTGACTGGGCCCTATTTACACAAACTCCCCCAAAACACTTAAGACAGGATATTTGATTGTGAGAAGTCTTTTCCATGTTGTTTTCCCAGAGCTGGCCGTCACCCTGGGTTAAGCCCTAAACACATGAAACACACAACTCACAGCACTGCTTACATCGTTAAAAAAAGAATTAAAGACTTGCTAGTCATTCGAGACTTGTTCCACTGCACTGATTTGGTCAGACTTTGTTTGATGCCATTGTTTTTGTCTACAATGTACTGAGTCAGGCATGTGTTATACCTACTGTGTCGAGACACATCAGGCAAATGAGCTCAGGAAACAGATCACATTGTAAAGTCTTTGCAGCAGTTAGAATACAGCACTGAACACAATGACATTCGGGGAGCATATTATGCGAATATGCAATTCTTCTGAGAGTTGGGAAGGAAACCGTTCTAACCGCAGAAATCCCAAATACCAGCTGGGGTGGCTGCTGACATGAAAAGCGAGGCTGCCAAGCCAGACATGCTGTCATCTGACCCTGCTGAATGGACTGCCACTGCATACACTTGTGTCTCGAGTCAGTATCTGGACATCCTCTCAGTGTGAATGGAACAGCCGCATCCCTGTGGCGGGGTCTCTGCCAGCCATTTTTGCTAATGGCTCTTCCCTGAGAGATTTATGATCCAGAGACACAGCACAATTAGAGAAAGGGAAACACAAAAGCCTGGCGCACTCCGGAGAAAGATTTACGATTTACATAGGTGCTATTTTTGAAATTGAAAGTCTGATTAGAAAATGCTGATGGTCTGATCCAGCAGAGGACTCTGTTCAGGTGTCACTAACTGGTGGCCTCATTACATCCTTTCTGGTTCCATGGTCCTATGCGGTGACTGGCATGTGCTCTTTGTTTGTTCGCAGTTGTGTTCCTGCCATTAACATAGGCAGATGTAATAAATGAGTCACAGGGAGATATATGGCATGATGGCAGAGCTTGCTCAGTACAGAGTGTCTTCAATCTCTAACCCCGCCCTCGCCACCACTGCCACCAAGATCTCTCCACTCAGGAAGTGAAGCAGGAAACACTTGTAGTCATGTTCCAAGACTGCAGGAACCTGGAGTCCCACAACACACAGACAGGATACAGCAGTGATACTGAGACTGAGTCACTGAGCTGAAAGAGAAAAAAAAGACAACGTAGAAAATTAAAAAAGGGGACATAAAAGGACAGAGAGAGAAAAGGAGAAAGTGTGTTGAGGGAAAACTCACATCAGACAAATGTCTTTGCTGATTATACATATGATTTGTCACTATACTATGCATATGACACCCATACATCACTGAAATATATGACAGTTGTATGGCACACCGCCAGTATTGCAATGACATTTTGATGATGTTCAGGTCAGCTTCTCCGACGTGATCTCAACCCTACTCGTCATATTTTTACAGTTAGGCAGAAGCAGCCTTTTGCGTTGTTGGTGGTTATGTTTAGGCATCAAAACTACATGTTCAGGATTAGGAAAAGATCATGGTAGACATAAGTCACATTAGGCATCTCGTGTGACTACGACTCAAGTGACAAAATAACTCAATGTTAACTTTTAGTGCCATACTGGACACAAACACTGGTCTCCTAGGTCAAAGTCCTGTGCTTGTTGGACTCATCCACCTCCCCTTCCACCCACTCTGAGCAGACTTTCTCACTTATCAAACTACGTCTACGATTGTCTAATAATCACAGACAGTTTTACATTGTAGTTGGTTAAAAGCTAGCTAGCTCAGCTTCAACTAGTGCAGAATGCTGCAGCTCGTATTTTAACTGGGACAAATCCTAGGTCAAATATCACCCCAATTCTCGCCTCCTTCCACTGGGTGCCAGTCAACTTCAGAATTGATTTTAAGATTCTTTAAATAACTTTTAAAGCCCAACATGGTTTAGCACCAAGTTATATAGCTGAGCCTCTGACTACCTATGCTCCAAGTCTTGATCTTAGATCCTCAAGCCTACCATCACTAGGCGTCCCTAGATTAAGGCTGGTAACTAAAGGTGACCGAGCTTTTGCCATCAAGGCTCAAGGAAGGCTCTGGAATTCTCTGCTTGTGGATATTAGGCTGGCTGGCACATTACCCGTTTTTAAATCGTTGCTTAAAACATATTTTTTTATAGAAAAGCTTTCCTTTTTAACACCTAAGTTGTACTTTTGTGATTTGTAATTTTTGTGTTTTATTTCCTTTGTATTGTTTTGTTGTCTTGTTTCTATGCACTTTTTGAAGCACTTTGTAACCTTGTTTAGATAAGTCCTATACAAATAAATATTATTATATTATTAGTAAAACCCTGGTGCTTCTCATACAGACTCTCAAGGGCGCATTGTGCGTCCCTATCTGTCCGCTGAGGGCCAGTGCCCAAGTGATGGTTTTTGGCGCCCTCAGAGTGAGAGCAGGCTGGCTTGTCTGAAACTTTCTGCGGTCAAACCATAGAATTTCTAAAATCATGTATGTGTCTACTGTGACGTCACCTATTGGTTTGTGGACCACTGTTTTGAGGCCTCGAGTTCAGCATTTTGGCTGTCGCCATCTTGGTTTTTTGGAGCCAGAAGTGACCATCTTTGGACAAGAGGTTGAAGCTGTGGATCGATCTGACTCGCAAATTGTGGCAATGCCTTGCATACAGCCTGTCACTCAAGCGACCCTGCCCTTAAATATGCATAACTTTGGGCTTTACTAAAATGTAAATGATGAGTTATAAAAAATCCAACCCCCAAACAGTTGTCATGAATGTTAATATCAGCTATAGAAACAAAAAACATTTTTGTACCAGTCTGTAAACATGTTAATTTGTGCTTGAAAGTTGTGCATTTTAACAGGAGTGTCTATGGGGATTTACTCTGTTTTGGAGCCAGCCTCAAGTGGCCATTTGATGAACTGCAGTTTTCGGCACTTCCGCATTGGCTTAATTTTTCAGCAGTGGAGGTTGCTGCTTAGGTCAAACTCATTCGAGGCTTGAATGGATTCAAAATAAATTCCACTGTATGTTGGCCTTTTAGCACATAACGTCATGATTGTATTTAAAACCTGACTTGCCTTTGATCCTCAGCTAGTTTTTCAGTCTGGTTTTTTAGACTGCCAAAACCTGAACACTTGAATGTGATTTGTTGCATGAGGAGTTGAGGCTGTCAGGATCACTTTCATCCTTTGAAATCACTCCTTAAAACGTATTTGTATAAATAAGTCATTTCATTATTAACCTGCTTTTGTTGGCTCTTATATACGCCATGAACCACAATCAAGGATCTTACAGATTCCTGTAATGACACTAAATCTACAGTAAGCCTGTAGATCTACTGTCTTCCTCTCTGTGCACAACATATTGCTCAGTGATTGTGTTCTCTGATTGTCCGTGTTTAATGGCAGCCTCCATCTGCCAGCCCTGTGTGTCTGCAGGCTAGCGGCCCGCGGCGCCCCACATTAGGGCCTGTTGGCGCGGGCCCCAGGCGCATTCCGCTTCTGGAAGTGTGATTATTGAGGCCTGATTACAATGTCTGCGACCACGATAACAAACCAACCCTCACTGAGTGCTTGGCAATCTCATTGCAAAACAAAACGGCTGGAGAATTAATGACGCTTCAAACTGGGACAGGTTTTTTACTGCTGATAATCTGGATCCAGGGTAATTTGCAGCAATTGGTGGCATATGGTTTGGTTTTACACTCGGTGTCCAGCAACAGATATGAAATCTGTTGGACTGGAAGTGATAGTGCACCACATAAACAGATCCATTCAAGTTTATTTAGAGTAACTGGATAAACAAAAAAGGTCATTTATAAAAGTGATTTGGAAAATAAGTGAAAAGGCATGAACAAAATAAAAAATAAAAAAGAGAAGCTTACAAAATCAAACAGTCGTCAAAACAGCAGTTCAGCTGTCTGGTTTGAGTTTTCCATAGGATGTCCGTGGGGTGGCTAAAGCATGTCGCTGTGGAGAGGAACCAGAGAACAAAGAGCATGCTGGTTAGTGTTTGACACACACCTGAAAGCCCCCATGTTCTCTCTCTGTAGAAGTGCCTGTGGTGGTCTCCAACTGCTGCTTGTTTTTGAGGGGTACTCATTGCCTCATCCCTGCCTCCAGGCAAAACTCCATCCCTCTCCCTACCTTCTCTCTTTTTCTCTTTTTCTATTCTCCTTCTCCCCTCACTCATCAGCTCCCTCTTTTGCTCAATCTACTCTCATTCTCTCTCTTCTTCTCTCAGTTCCTCCACCTCTCCGTCCCCTCAGGGCAGCAGGTTCGGGTAGAAGTCTATTGCGGCGATCAGAGCTGATAACCTGTATTCTGGACAGGCGTGCCACATGGGGCCACACCTTGCCCGAGGATAGGTCCATCCATGCTGGGGGCAACAGAGGCACAGGGGCCAGGGGGCTAAAGCCGGGGGCTAGGTCTAGAGTCGGGGCTGGGAGCTTGAACTGCAGCATAAAGCAGGAGGGGAAACGGGATGGATGCTGGGACAGCAGCTGCATGAGCCCGAAGGCCAGGGCAGGCGGAAGGGGGCGTAGAGAGAGGCGAGAGGCAGAGATATGGAGCCAGGAGGAGAGAGAAGGGTCAGGGTTAGTGACAGGGGTCTGCACGGTCCAGCTGAGGCTCTACTGATCCATGGTCGAGTGGAGCTGACAGGTGAGAGAACAGCACCACCCCTAATGATGGCAGCCAAGGAAGGGGTTGGGGGAGATGTTGGTGCAGGTTGGCGTACGTTCTTGCACTGTGAGGTGAGTTTGATGAGGTGGTGGAGGGGCGAGGTGAAAGGAGGGGAAGAAGCAAGAGGTGGACACAGAGCTGTGGAGAGTGATGGACTCGACCGTTAGAGCCTGCTGTGTGAAAAGCTTTTGTTTATACTGATGTTTTGAATCAAAGATCAATTGGAGACCTGAGCCTCGCTGTGTCTGCAGAGCAGCTGTTGTGCTGCAGCCCAACCGCCATATAATTGTCCATCGATGCAACTCGACGAAAATGCATTTGATAGGCAAAATTTGTATTTGAAGTATGAATGTTGGAAGTCGAGTAATTCACATTCTCCCACGTTTCACCATTTACACAGTCATAATGCAGCTTTTATTCTCTGAGCTGGCTCCACAGTGTGTGACAACAGGCCATGTGTTCTGCCTCCACAACTGGGTTGAAAATAGGACTTTCTGTCACTTTAGTAAAAGACCACAAGCTGGAGTAGTTGGTCAGAGGAGCTATGGCAAAGTGCTGTGTGTAATCATATTTGTGCATTTGTCTCTCAGTGCATATATGCATGTTTGTTGGGCTGTGTGGCAACGTTCCATCTGCCTGGCTGCCTGGATTGCCCTGTCTGTGCTGCCCTGATTCCATCACCTTCCATGGGTTTGGAGGGTGGCGGGAGTGGGGGTCGACTGGGGGAAGGAACGGCGGTGGTGGGGAGCGTACACAAAAAGTCACCCTGAATCTGCCAGCTGATTAATCAAGGGTGATTCGGCGGCAAGCGCAGCCTACCCGCTCCTTCCTGGCTAGTCCGTGTGTATTTATTTAGAGTAACCCGTGGCCAGTCACGCCTGACCTCAAACCATCAGGAGCAGCCACAGTTGCGCCCAAGCATAAACAAAAAATGCGTAATGAAGGTAAGAGGACAGAGGACGGGGTGGTGTGGGGCGGGGATGGAGGGGAGGAGGGGGAGAGTGGGAGGAGAGCGGGAGGAGGGCAGACGCTCTTTCTTTTTCTCAGAGATAGGGATCTTAAGCTTCACAGCAGAGCTCATGGGTCCAGACATTGAGCTGAAATAGCTGCCTGTGTCCTGGTGTTTACTTCTTAGCTGACATGGGAAGGGAAATCATTGACCTCTGTCGGAGCAGCCAGGGTCCATCCATCTTCCAGTCCGAAGGTATTTTTTGTCGGGTATCAAATAGCTGGCGTTGAAGGGGAAACCTTCCTACTTGCTTAAAGAGTTAATTGGAACCTCAGGCTACAACTGACGAAAGATTACTTATGATTTTATGTAAGGGGAAATATGGAGTTGTGAATAGATTTTTAAGACAAAAACACACGATCTGCAGTTGGCAGCCAAGTTCAGTTGAAGAAAACCAATAAGAATCTATTCTATTCTAGTTTTTTTTCTCCATGTGTTCTCTCCTGCTCCCCTCTCTAAAATGCTCTAGTTCATTTTGGGGTTAAAAGCATCAAGCCTGATCAATTTCATCATCTTGGCTGTGATGTAAGTAGCACGGCGAGCAGGAGAACAGAAACAAACAAACTCCAAAGATGGAGCCTCTATAGAGAGTTATTGATTGAACATGAAGGTTAGCCAGAAGTCTGAGAAGGTTGGCTCTCAGCGGTCCCATGTGGCGTCGAGAGGCCCAACTCTCTCTGTCTTTAAAACACAGGAAAGAACAAACACGGCGGATGGGAGAGGAGGAAGGGAAGAACATGTATAACACACTCTCAGTGAGGCTGAGGATGTGTTTTGATGAATCACGTGGTCAAGAGTCATTGTTGGAAAAGGCAACGCAATTGGTATTATGGAAAATTACATCAATAATAACAAGACATAGATTAAAACAGCATGATACTCTACAAATAAAAGGTAGTTGATATGCTTTGCTATCATGTACCAAGTCCTCAAAGTTATTCTAAAGGCACAGGCGGAGCAGAAGTCACCTGTGACACGACTGGGTGAAAGTTAAGACGCCTGTTTACCAACCTCAGTGTCCTACACACATGTCTGCCTCTCTGCCTTGTGTTGGTAAGTAATCTGCATGACACGTGGTGATTGTCCAGGAGAGGCACGGTGGCATTTCAGGTGAGCAGGTGGAAATAGGCAACACACCACCTGGTGCTGGGAGAAAGAAGGAGAGATACAGAGAGCACAGCCTCCCAGCACAGCTTGTTGGGTTCTGACCCACCACAGCCCTCAATCTCCACAAACCCACCCACCCGCCTTCCTTTTTTTTTCTCTCTCTCTCTCTGCCATCACATTCAGATCAGCAACGCGGTGCCCGCTTGACTGAAGCAGGAAGGGGCCTGTCTCCCGTAGAGGCAAACAGAGGATAGGAGGATGAAGGGAGGGCAGGAGAGAGGGAACATAGCGGTAAACAACAGCACCTTTTGTCCTGCATCTGTCTGAGCCCGGCATCCTACGGCGTGTGACAGTTAGAGATGCATGTGGTACATTCAGCAATCCCTGACATGGATGTTGAGTCATCCCAGATGGCCATCACTTTTTTCCTCCCCTCTCCTTGTCTCTGTTTCTCTTTCACATCCTCTCTGTATCTCTCCATTGCGTTGCCACCTCCTATCAAGGAAGGACAGCCACTCCGGTGTGACTTTGAGGAATGGGATCAAATAATTGGGTTAAGCACACAGTGACCAGCACACATATACAGCCAGGTATTGCCTCTTAGCTACATAAATAGTTATTTAATTAATTAATAACTATACAAGAGAGGCGTAAAATGTGTAGAACCAGCATTTGAATGTGATAAAGTCGGGTTTACAAAATGCCTAATGAAGAACTCATAACATCTTCTGGTGTAATGTAATATGCAACATTGCAATGTTTCTATTTTTAAGGAATTCGGCTTTTATTTCTTCATTATTTCTCCAGTTTTTTCCTATGCTAATGCAGTAATTAATGCATTAACGTGAATTTGTGCTGCAGAAACTTAACAAACCGCATGTTAACTGTTGTATTTCATTTTATCTGACTGAGAGAAACACCATTTAACAGCCTACACACTTAATATCAGAGGGGACAAAGAATGATGATTAACCTCCTCTAATAAATCTTCCAACATAATTATGCACATGCCAAACGGTAAAGAAGCGCTCCCTGTCAAAGTTAATACCCCTGACAGCTTCTCACTTCTCGTTGACAAAACAGAAAAGAAAAAAAAAGATGCATAACCCTTTGACTTTCGACAGTTTGGATGTAGAAGCCGACTTGACAGATGCTATGCTATTCCCCACATCTTGAGAAAAAATATGAAAATGCATTATTAATTCCACAATGTGGATAGCCAATATTCATAGAGTGCAAAAGAAGAACAGGCAGGCAGGCAGGCAGGCAGGCAGGCTGGCGGATGTGCCAGCCAACGAGTGAACGAGCAACTCTAACCTTGAGCTTTCACCATCGCTGGTTGACATCTCTGAAAACATGTTCTTTTTTTTTTCCAAGTGTGGGTTGTCAGCGGCACTGTCACAGGCAGGGAGAGGCGACGTTAAGTATAGAAGGACACATGTGGCTCGGTGAGGAGGGGGGGTCTCTGTAAAGTCACTCACAGAGTTCCTGTCACGGTTAAGTAGACAGGTGCTTACTGTTAACACCCCACTAATATCTTTATGCATATTTATGAATCCCCCTCCCTTATAATACGTTGCTCGTTAATGTCACAGCTGCCAAATATTGACTATGACTTTCTTTTAAAAAGCGCATAAATAAAACTGCTTTTAAAGATTTTGACCTGCTTAAATACATCGCTTTTCCTGTCCCTTTGATCAGAAAGCTTTTCATTATTTAAGCCTCAATGCTTCTTTATATTCTGCCACCTCATCTGCTGCAAATATGCAATATATCTTTATTTAGAGTCGCTACCTATCCCTTCATCTACCGTGCCCACACTTAATCCTCCCACTTCTTCTTGTGTCTAAGTGTGGTCAGAGACATCTAAGTGCTCTCATTATGGGAAAAGTTTGCGAGCGGGGCAAAACTTGCTGCTGGGTCTCATCAGTGAGAAAGAGGGAAATGGCTTTATAGTCTCTGAGGATTTGTATACTGATTGCTGCCTAATTCTGACTCGCGCTCTGTAACTGCGTCTTTCTTTTCCCATGAAAACTTGGCCAAGAATTGCAGAGTGGTGCACATGAGGGGAAGAGTTTTCAAGAGATGTATATAGAAGTGGACAAGTTCCTACTCTGCTGTAAAATCTCAGTTCTGGTTCGGGCAAATAGTCCCTTTAGACAAATTTGCTTTAAGTCTGACCTCAAACAGTATCGGTGGGAGTCACATACAGACCTCACTGAGACAATCAGTGGAACACAAATTAAAATTCAGATTGAATTTAGTACTTTGGATTAAATATACTGAGCTCAAACTGTGGCTTTACTGATTGCATTTATCGAACATTTCACGTAAGATTGACAACTCTGACTTTAAAATTTCACACCAGTAAATGTCCATAACACTATGAAGTGCATGGTAAATACGCCATTAAATCTGAGGCTCCTAATCTGCTCTAAAAATCTCTGTTTTGTTAGCAGGATAAAATACAGTTTAATTTGTCTGATGTTATCGAGTTTACAGTGCAGTTTGGAACGGCTTCGTGCTGTAAAAGAAACCTCAAAGATCTGATATAAAACAAGTAATGACTTCAGTTATGATTTGGTCCAAATGCATTTTGCCAAAGTCTGTGAATGCATTTGAACCAAACCTCAGTAACTGCTAGCACAAATTGCAATCATAAACTTTTTATTATGTATTTATTTGTGGGTGGACGAGCGGACAAGAAAAAAATTCAGAATTAAAGACCAAAATAATAAGCAAAACTGCCCTATTCCAGCAATAAATCCTAACAAAAAGTATATATATGTGTAGAGACAGGCAAAGAAGCCTAATGATCAGACATACAGTACATTAACATGTACAAAATGTCCATATTCAAACCAAAACTTTTCCATTCTTGTGGGATTTTGCTCCGTCCCTTCCTGTCTCTGAGCGTAAACAAATTAGCCCGTGAAGCCACGGGTGGGGTCAGAGGTCAAGCCTGACACAGGGAGGCATGGTGTGACAGGCTTAGGCCACTTGGACTTCTCGCCCAAGGAACAGATGTTAGCGGCGGCAGTGTGATTATCGCCACGGCGACCGAGGAACAGGAGCAACGGCCCTTGGATGGATGCTGGTAATTACCCAGGCTCCCCTGGGAAGGAGATGACACGTGCCCGCCACTCTTGGAGATCACAGGGGCGTAATTAAAGCTGCAGTAACAGTTGTTAATAGGGCAGCAAATAAAGGTAGCAGGGGATGAAGCGAAAGAGAAAGCAAGGGAGGGAAGGAAGTAAGGGGGGGGCATAATGGAGGATTGTCTCTCCTTTGTCCTTTCTCTTGTTTGTTTTGCACACTGTGACCTTCCTGTAAGGCAACGGATGTAAATGAAGGACGGATCATTTGAGCAAGAAGAAAGTGAACTTCACTAAAAATGTGCAAAATAAAAAAGTGTATTTTTCAGGGGAAACTATGCACAAAATAACAAAAGGCTGGCATTACTTTATTTTGCTGTTGACCAGTTAGTATGTACACTGGAGGAGCAATAATGTAAATCAGTGCAAAATATGTATACCTGTCACAAAGTGCCGCCACCCTTGGTTACTGTTGACAAGTCTGTCACCTTTCGAAATGTCAATATGGCATTTTAATGATATCAGTGACAGATATTCCAAAAGAAATGATAGCAAATTTCTGGAATGTAGTTCTGGAGTATCAGAGAGAAGTAGTATGAAAGAACGGCAATATGCATTTGAGAGCTACATTCAATTTGTCAGTGGAGTATTGTGAAAGAAATAAAATTACATAATGATAATTCATGTTAAGAACAAACATACAGGAACAACAATGTTATCACACGGCAGGCGCAGTCAGTGTTGTTTTATTTTAAGCTAAAGTTAGGTTATGAAGCCCTACATCTTACATTATCTAATATATGTTTCAACCCATACATCAGACCGGTTATCGCGTCATCACTGAGGCATCATGGGAGTTTTGGGGGAAAACAACCGCCATTTTAAATCCCCGACAGATACTGGTATTCAAGATTAGATTAGATTAGAAGATTAGATTGGATTTTTTTTTCGATTGAAATATAAGATTTGATAAGATTTAGGTAGATAGATATAGATAGGAATGTCCACTAATTATTTAGATAGTTTACTGGAACCTGAGCGTTCACGTTATTTAGAGAAATTATCTGCCTTCATGTCCATTCAGTCCCCCTTCGTTCGTATGGATCAATGACCCAACACAGTGGCCGGCGATACATTTTGCTGACATCTACACTTATTTAATAGAGTCACCAGGTAGGCACAGTGCTGCTAATATTAAAACATTGATAGCCAACTATTTGATCTGGGCCAAGCTGAGTGGAAGGTAACATTCTGATGTTAGCCTGTCACAGCCTTCGTCACTTTAACGTTAGCTTGCTAGCTAGGTGCCAGGCTATTCTGTGTTAGTCTCCATTTTTTTATTCCGCATATTTGAAATAATGTCTAATTCATATTTATTGTCACCAAAAAAGCAATTTACACAGCCGCCAAAATGAAGAACTAACACAGGCATAGTTAGTAGTTAAAATTGTAGCTTTGGCTTTTTCTTACAGTATTAATCTGGCCGTAGCGATTATTAAATCAGACATCACGTTAGCTAGCTAGCTAATTATCTTGCCTGATATGAAATGTTCTCCACAGACATAGACATATAGAGATGGAGGGCCCCTCAGCTTCCCATTTCCCTCTCTTTTTATGGCTTGGAGCCATAAAAGCCTTCTCTTGGGGTGTTTTTTTTTTTCCGGACACGGAAGGGGTGAAAAACGAAGCTCTGGGTTTTTTATTTTATTGTTAGTGCAACCAACTACACAACAACTCTTCGGCATCGCTGAACTCAATCCAATCCTAACTACTCGGATTTAAAAATGGCGTATGTTTTCCCCCAAAACTCCCATGGTGCCTCAGTGATGACGCGTAACCGGTCTGACGTATTGCTAGCAAAACAAATTTTTTTCTACTTTTCAATGTGTTTAAAACACAAGCAGCATCAAATTACCTCACATAAAGTTTAAACACAAGTAACTTCAAAATCAACCATCTGTTTGCCACCATGCTAAACTAACTACTGTTAGTTAGCGTCTTATTTTGGCGCAAACAGCATCTTATTTTGTTGATCTTCGATGGATTGAGGTTGGAGTGAGGTCTTCAACACTGTTTAATCCCCAACCAACATCACTTTTATTGGGTTTTTGGCTTTGGAAGAGTGAGGGATATGATACCCCCCTCTACACTTCGAGGATATCTGGTTACTAACATAGGATTAGCTAGTGGCAATTCTAGGGAGGGGCTAAATGAAGAGTTAGTCAGATAATTTTTTTAATAGAATGCTGCAGGGATGATTTTTAGACCAATACAAGAGTTATCATGGTCCTGGTTCCCTCAGTAAAAAGCCAACAGTATTTTTCAGTTGGATTTTGGATCACTACAGAAAATAAGCTCTGTGGCAAACAAAAGTTTATGCTACTCAAATGTTTTGTTCAGCGGGATCATCTTCACATATGAACCCCACTTTTGTGATTTTTGATGTGTAATTACAATTGCCAGAAGGACATAGTTAACGTTAGGCTATAAATGAACTACGCCACAGTTGCATGACTTCATCATCATCACCACGTCAACGAGGCTGTGAAGCCACACTAAGTGCTTTGTAGTCTTATTTCGCCACCTGTTAGCAACCATCCTTTTTAAGACATGTAAAGCCTTTAAAATTTTCAAGTGGTGTACTTACTGATGTATTTTATGTCGTAGAATGAACACGTGAAAGCCTCTTAAGCTTGTGTTTACTACAGACCTTATTTTAGGCATCTAACCGAAAAATAAAACCCATTGATTTCAAGACGAAGGAACCAGGAGTGTTAAAACTCTAACTCATTTTCAGGTGTTCGGACTCATTCATGTTTTACTAATCCAGCATTACGTGGACTTCTTCACTCCGAGAAAACTTCAACCGAGCAAATTCTTCAAAGGAACTACAAAAACAAACTTTTCAGCACATAAAGAAACATGCCTCCTCTGTCCAGCAGCAGCTACAACAACAAAATTTACTGTACGACAAAAATGTCACAAAGTCACCTCAAGACCTCCGCTGGCATGAAATCAGCTTGGAATCTCTTTAAGTGCAGCAGAAGTGTTTGCCAGTGACAGGTATGTTTTTGTCTTGCTCGGCAGTGTGTGATGCAGAGAGTGCCCACGCAGAGCTCTTAAAAGCACCATACAAGACCCCAAGTGTCAGAGCACATCACCACAGCCTTTTAGAGCCACAAAACCCTCTGACAGCACCAAAATGGCTTCTCTTTTTTTTTTTTTTTTTCTTGTGTGCTCCAGTCGGCTTCTTATAAATGACCACATTCAACCCCTGTACGGCACTTGACAGGCCTATGAATTCTTCTTCCTGAAAGGCCTGATGCGAAAAAATACACATTGCGTTGCAGGGGTGTGGGAGTGCATTCTGTAAGTGCGTTTAGACTTTGTATGAACAATTTAAATGGTTTTCAGCTTGATGGTAAGTTCTCTTTTGGATGTCAAAGAGAGTTGAAAAAAAGGTTGGGTTGGAAGTGGTAGCGGGCAAGTGGATAGTTGCCAAAACATCATGGCAGACTGTATGATTAATCCAAGACTGGAATGTTTTCAGTGCTGATACTGTATAAAGGTCCTTGATGATCAAATGTCTGGCCTAGGGCAACAATAAGGTTTGTGTAATGCTTTGCTTAATTGCATTAAAGCGATATTTGCAGAGTTACATTTGTAATCCTGCAACACATGAACTCCTCATTGTCATTTATGCCTTGCCTGCTGTTTTTTGGCACGTTACATCTCTGGAGATCTCTTCAGTAGAAGAAAGAGGGGAGTAGAAGAGAAGAGGCGGATCAGATGACTGCGGTGATAATGTGTGAGTTTGCCAGTCAGGTCTGTCTACTATAGCAGAGGGGAGTCCCAGAGAGAATTAGCCATGCTGAGCTTGACACAGAATACCCACCCAGATAAATGGCAAGGCTCTGGCAGGACATATTTTTGGGATTAACTCGCTGACCCAAAAAAGTGATGTCCGCAAAATGAGACCACCGGGGACAACGGAAGAGAAGTAGCCATTTCTTCAGCTGTTAGGGCCAATGTCAGCCAGTGAACCTCGATCGCTCAATTACTGTCGTTTAGCTCTCAAAGAGAAAAGGTCCACAAGGGATTATTTATCCAACGGGAACCTGCCAATTCATACATAAGGTTAGCCAAAGCAAAGGTATGGAGAAACCATTTCTATTCTAGTAAAAGTAGCTATTCCATTAGCATATAGCACTCATGAGCCACTTTAAAGGAACAAAGTGAGGTCTATTCCGTGTCAATGAACCACAAAGCCCTAAATGGAATGGCCACATCTTCCAGTGTACCGCTTCCAAAACATGTTTTTCATTTGGAAAGACCACCACTAATGTTACCATCCATTGCCTCTCCCTTTTTCATTGTCTCTCTCTCTCGCACTCTCCCTCTCTGTGGTAACATTCACACATCACACGTTGCAAATGTCCGCACGCTCTCTATTTCTTTGAGTGTTGTGTTGTCAGTGTTTCATGACTTATTCACTCATTTCATCCCGCAAAGGACATCAATATTTAATAGCGATGGAAGCATGTTTTCCCATGGCTTAATAAAAGATACGGTGTGCATGCACAACACATGCACGCACAGTGTGTGAATCCACATGTGAGTGTGTTGTCTGCAGCGGTGTAAGAGCTTGTGTTCTCCGCCATCTCTTCCTGTGGTGAAAACCAATCAGTGTCAGTGGAGTGTCAGATTTGAGCCTGCAGTCAGCCGACAGGACAACACAGGCAATGTCCTTAGTAACTGCTACAAAATTACTAATTTTAATTGCCATCAGATGCTTTTTACGCATTATAAAATTAATTGTGATGCCGCGGTGTAATTAAAAAACAACACATTCACTGCAATTTGCAGCCTCTCATGTCCGTATTAGTTGCAAATGCCACATTTCCTAATAAACCCAGTTAATTAGTGTCACGTGAAATTTAGGTTTTCCCTTTTTCTCTCTCACATGAAAGTGATATTATTGTTAGCAACACAACACACTTACCACTGCAAGTAACTCTGTCTGAAACATATTTTAATCTCATTTATAGTAATGGATGTAAAATTAGGACTATTTATTGATTTTAAAATCTAAATTACTGAGCTATTGGAGCCATGTATGAAAAGCAAGCCATGCACTGTGTATAGATGGTCAATTGACTGCGTTTATTTAGCACTTTATTTAGCGGTGAGAAATCATGCATACCCATCAGGAGCAATTGAGGTTCAGTGTCTTGCTCAAGGACACTTCCACATGCAGACCCGAGGAGCCAGGAATAAAATCGCCACACATAAATATTTCATTGCACTAGTTACCTCCTTTTTCACCATCATCTAAACTCAGCTATAACTTATAAATGACTTTATCTGCATCTGATCCAACGCTGGGTTGAGCCACGTAAATCGATCGGTTCAACCTTATGCATTTAAAGGGCAAGCACGACTGCATTAACATACTGTGTTACTTGATTAGCTACCGATCGGTACAGTCCTACAGCTATATCAATTCCACAGTTAACACTCATCAAATCTAATCCCGGCTGGAAATCCCCGTGCAGCACGCTGTCATATCCCGTTGGCAGGTTGCATCTAAACTGATTTGGCAACCTTTTGTCTTCTCTAATCTGGTTAAATCAATAGAAATATTCGCCCTTGATCCGGCATAGGGGACCCGGATCAATATGAATATTGATCAATAAGTGGTATTGGATGCGCTGGGAGGTCAGCCAGTCCTAGTAGGGTTGAGGCTAATCAGTTTAAGCTGCCCACAGGCAGTAAAATGGGGGCTAAGCGAAGTTTAAGAAGTGACCTGGCCTGCAGAGAGAGTCCTTGGCTCCTTCTGTGTCATGAATGCTCCCACAGAGAAAAAGGGGAGGGGACGAGGAATGAATAAAGGGACTTTTATTTGATATGTCAGATCGTTTAGTAGATTTATGCATTTATGCAGACTGCAGTTTCATTTTCAGTCTCACCTATACTGAAATAGATGATTGCTTAATGTCTCTCTATCTTCGAAGGTCCCATTAAATGCTCATTTTCAGGTTATACTGTATTTTGGTTGACTACTAGAACATATTTACATGCTTTAAAGTTAAAAGAACACAATATTTTTTTCATACTGTCTGCTTGTACATATCTGTGTTCACCCTTTGTCTGAAACGCTCTGTCTTTGCACCTGTTTCTTTAAGCCAGTATTCAAAAACAGCCCAGTCTGCTCTGGTCCATGTCTTCTAAATCTGCGCTCATGGCATCTCTGCACTGTCACTACAGCTGGGTTGATGACTGTAGCGAAAGTTTCTATGAGTGCTTTCACACCTTCCCTGTTTGGTTCAGTTCAATTGAACTCAAGTTTGATTGCCCCTTAAGTGCGATTAGTTTGGGCAGGTGTGAACACAGCAATGGCACTCACCACCAAAACAACCGGACTGAAACCTTCTTGAAGAAGTGGTCTCGGTCCGGTTACAAACGAACTCTGGTGCGGTTTGTGGTGAGAATGTATTCCGACCTCGATCTGAACCAAATGCAGTCACATGACACATTGTTTGGATTAAACATGAGCATGTTACAGTCCTGGAGGATTATTAATGTGCACCTCCTCCTGTACTGCCTTAATATGCACATTCAGCACATCCAATGCATCAAAACACTGTTTTCTAGTTGGAGCCGCGCCTCGTTTTCAAACTGTATGGTTTGACTAAAATGAACAATGACAGCAATATAGTCCACGATGACCAGTGCTAAACTCAACCTGCGTAGTTGTCCCTCCATTGTGACATTAGAAAGTGTCACATTTATCTTGCAAGTGTACTCTTCTTCAACGTTTTATTTACTTCCTGGATTTTTCCCACATGGGAATTCCGACCAATCAAGAGCAGCTTTCTTGGGCAAGGCATTTGATCTGGGCCACTTGTAAATGCTGCCGTGAGAACACCAACCAACTCTAGGCAATTATGCAGCTTTGTAACAAAATTAGTCCCTGATTCCGACCAAAGCAAGACAACTCTAGGTCTGAAAGCACTCTTCCTTTACATAGAATAGTTTTGACATCATAACTTCACAAAAGTCTTGGCAAAATCACCAAACAATGTACTCAGAAATCATGAAAAAATTCAATGTTGCTGAAATTATTTATTTATTTATTTTTTTAAGATAGGATGGTCTCTATTTAGCAGACTGCACCCAAAACACTTTTGTATATGGAAGAATGTGACATAAATTTAAAGTCTCATGTGGGTCAGAGAGAACACGGAGGCTACAGTTAAATCTGACAGATTACATGCGGCACTGACGAATGAGACGTGGCCATGGTGTCGACACACACAGAGACACACACACAAGCCTTTAGGGGGGTAATTAACACAAGGCCAGTGTACCTAACCCCAAAACCTGTTCCTCCTCCAACATGTTTTACCTAATTCGCTGAGTTTATTCTGTACTTTTCTATCGCACTTTCTCTTTACATGCTGAATCTGTGTCTATCTCCTTCTCTCCCACTCCAGAATGCATGTCCTGACGCCTGACCAAGGTCAAGGACACACAGAATCATTAGAAGAGAGGATACACAAGAGAAGGATGAATGAGCCTTCCAAGGGTCACATGACATGAATGATAAGGTACCGTGTTCTCTGCAGTTAAAACACAAAGACCTTATAAAATAAGAAGAAAGAAAAAAGAGGGAGAGGCGCAGGACACAGACAGAGAGGTATGGGGGCGGAGAAACAAGAACATGGTGAGTCGTGGCGGAGTCGGGGCAACAGATGACCTTTTCAGAGAAAGCCCCTTACGCAGTCTTGGGCCAAGGTACACTTTTATTTATAGAAGGTATTTATAGAAGCGATTTTCCCGAGGTTATCCTGAGCAAAATGCCAGTTCTCATTACCAGCCGGGTCCTGCCTGTGCCTCATTTTACGGCTGGATGAGCCCAGGCAGCGGGGGACCCAGCATGCAGCCCAGGGTCACCTATTAAATCCTCATGTCCAAGAGAGCACCGTCATGCACTTCTTGTTCTACACTGGGTGGGGCTATGGAGCAGCAAGAATAGAGTGAGTAAAGGGGTGGCCAGGTGTGTCTATGCACGTGTGTATGTGTGTGTTGTGTGGAGAGTGATTTATTAGGGGAGTGTGCCATTAGTACTGGAGTTTGCCATTTTACGTGCCTCCTGTTGTTTTAGGTTGTGATGATTACAGTTTGAAATCTAAGTCTGTTTCCATTTGTTTAAAAAAAGTGCCATTTCGTGAAGCAAAGCAGTTCAGAGCACAGAATATAAAAACAAAGGCTCTGCCTGCATGTGTAGAGATATACTATGGTTTGGCCTCTCGTCTACACAGACTGAGTTTTAGGTCACTAAAATGAACACCTTCTAAGGTGCAGATTTTTCAAAACTCCAATTACTGTTTCTCTGTGTGGACGTGTAAAACAGAGCAGTTTGGAAACGATGCATACTGAGCATACACAGAAACAGCAATAACAATGGCGGACTACTGGTTTGCTAACGTTTTTGTTAGCACTGCTTGGTGTAATGCAGTGGTTCCCAACTAGGGCTGCAATGATTAGTCGACTAATTGATGACTAATCGACTATTAAAATAATCGGTGACTATTTTAGTAGTCGTCTAATCAGTTTGAGTCATTTTTCATAGGAAAGTATTATAAAAGTACCCCAAAATACTCTTACTGCAGCTTCTTACGTTCAAATATTGGCAGCTTTACACACTCTCCCATGACGGTGAACTAAAACCCTTTGGCGTGAGTATGAAACAAGACATTAGATGACATAATTTTGGGGTTTGGGAGAGACAGACCGACATTTTTCAACATTTTAACACATTTTTCGATAAAATGATTAGTCGACTAATCGAAGAAATAACCAACAGATTAGTCAACAATGAAAATAATCGTTAGTTGCAGCCCCACCAGCCACAGGGTCCAGATTTCTCCTCAGTCATTAGTTCAACGTCCATGCACTTTAATACATTCAGGGACATACTTGTGTTTGGCCGTGTCGTCCAGCTAGTTTGCTGTCTCTGTCAAGTAGCTGTCCATTAGTCACTCACTCTACAGCAGGAAACGACACGTCACAATAAAGGCTCTGTGCCGGAAATTCACTGTACTTCAGAATAAGGTGTGTTATTTACAAACTCGACCTGCAAGTGACCAGTTGGGAACCACTGGTCTAATGATATACACTTAAAGGTAGTATTGTTGCACCAATTCATGGATGAATGGACGCAACTGCTGCACCCAATGGTTTTGCTCCACGTCACTGCAGTTTAAAGGCCATCAGAAACAGCGGTTTTGGATCAGGACCAGTTTAATGAGCAGATGGTGGGACAATCTCTAGAGTGGAATTGTTGTTGATGAGCATTGGAGTGAAAGCTTTCACATGTCCAGAGCATTTCTTGTATGTTTGAGTGAACTCCTTCATCCTTAAAGTGAACAAGAACCAATGGTGATAAGATCTCCAGTAGACGTTTTGAAAAAGGTAATGTTTGCCTGTTCCTGGAGACCATGGAAGACAGCCAACGTTGGTGGGTATTCGTCGACTCATTCGTGGTGAGTCGTTTTTCCGTTCTAGTGTGGACAGAGATAAAATAATTCTGTCCACATGACAAAGGTTGTGAAACAGCAAAATCTGAGTTTTCAAAAATATCTGTATACGTGTTGACAGGGTCTAAATTTAGCATTTTCGTGCATAGTTTACTTCAGTGGACAACATGCATCCAGTTCAAAAAACAAAACAAACATGAAAATATTCATGCCTGTGTCTGCCTACATGATCCCTACGCACTTGTATGAATTCATGTTTCTGCGTGTCTGCATGAGCGTGCCTGTGTGTATGAATGTGTCTCTCATCAGAGCAGCTATAAGTCACCCTGGTGAAGCACCTCAGGCCCTTCTGGCGGGGCCCTGGAGCCCCAGCATGGGGTCATCACAGCCCAGGGACATACAGACAATGTGGAATGTCAACTCAAAGACATAACCAGACATGTACAGGCTCCAGGAAAGAAGGGGAAAGAAAAACCTCTGTCCTCTACTAATGATGTCAAAGAAGGAAGACTAAATTAGATATATTTCTTCTGCTTACATACACAGCTCGTCATGATGTAATGAACATGACTACGTTGATTATCGTTATGGATGGTTCTGCCAACAATGCAAATTTCATCTTTCTCAACATCCTCCTTCTTTTCGTTTCTAAAACTAGAAAAATGGATGATGAGGCAAAAAATCCAACACACCTGCACATTCTTCTACTCATCTGTCTCTGAGCAGCAGCAGAGGAGTGGGGAAGGTACAGACCGGACAGATACACTATGGTACAGGGACAATGGAAACCCCAGGGAATTGCACCCTATTCACACAGCGCAGCAATATTCCTATTTGTCCCTCATCAAAAGAATCTTCTGCTCCTACTTTTTAGTCTTGAGGGAGTCCGAGAGTTTAATGCTACCTGCAGAACTGGATGAATAATGCAAATTGCTCCAAAATTCAGACAGCAAAATGACCTGCTTACCATAATGGCTATTCCTTAAGACGTACTTGCTGCATATGCAACAACGGTTTTCACTGTAACACGATGATTGCACTGGCCTACAAGCTACTGAAGACATTTCTGCCTTTAAGAAGCATCTCGGAAATAAATCTGATACTTTGCCACTTCATTGAAAAACACTATGGGGTTTCTATTGACTGTATATTCCTCTAGTTTCTTATTTTCCAACAGGGGATCCTGGTATTCTTCCCTACTCTCCCCCTCCGCCTCCTCCTGTTCCTACAGTATGCTGCTTGTTTGGTGTAAGGTTGTGAGGCTGTCAGGTGAGACACCATTAGACCGGGTCCTGACAGGTTGCGGTAATGACGGCCGATGTAGAGGAGAGGGCGAACACTTTTTGCACAGGAGCCACACACACCTACACATGCACACACGCTTGTGCAGCGGCTACAGATGCTTGACGGACAAGAGTCCAGTTAGTCTCAGGCCTCTCTCTATCTGCAGCTATGCTAACTCCTCTGGTCATTGTACTGTGTGTGCGTGTGTGTGTGTGTGTGTGTGTGATGGGATGGCAGAGAGACAGAGAAAGAGAAAGAAAAAAAAATTGGCCTGCAGCCGACATATATTTCAAAGCTTTATACAGATTACAGTAGAAGATGTCTAATCTGTCGGTTGCCATTTCCTCCCACTGAGGAAGAAATTTGCCCGGATCAAATTTTTTATGTGGGGGGAGATTCTACCACAGGTTTGACATAATCTTTATCGTACTTCTTGGCCTCATCATCTCACCAGCAGGACTAGATTGGTGCTTGTCAGAGCTTGGCTGTTTCCCCGTACCCCTATAACAACCCCCCAATGTCTGATTGGCTTATAGGCTCTACTATAGGGCTGTAATTCTTTCCATCCCACAAGGCTCTGTAACACTTAGCATGAATGGAGCAATTCCAGAGGAAAGATAGCTGATGTGAACTTGGCATTGTTGGGTTTTGTTCCTTACAGGCAAGTTTAGCAGTGCAACATCAATGTGAATATAAAGGGTAGCGAGGACAAACTAAAAGAAACTAGAAGAAAGACTCGTCTTGCACAATCTGGTGGCACCAGCTCTTTTGTAAGTAAAAGGCCCACATGGAACACATTCTCACTCCGCGCTTGTCACATACCGATGTTTGATCATGGACTTTCCACGTCCAGATACGACATGAAAGGTACAATGGGTTCGTTGGTTTTTGACATTCTGGGACGCCATGTGAAGTTCTGCCTGTTACATGCATTGTCTTCTTTTAAAATACACTTACGTTTCCACAGGAAATTTAACATTTACATACAGTCTCTTTCAAAATAAATGCACTACGTCGGTGAATGGATGTATTTTTTGCCTTCAACAACTAACGCATGTGGTTGGGTTTAGGAAAAAAAAACAGGGCTTGGCTTTATAATTTTATGGGACACAAACACCGCTCTCCCAGGTGAAAGTCGGTGTTTGTTGGACCAATCCACCAACCGGACTTTGGTCACCTTAACTGTCATCCATGTACCACCGCTTTTCCCCCTGATGCTGCCGAATGCCATTAAACTCTAATTGCGACCGGACGCGTATCATGCTGACGTTAAAGGATGGCTTTTTCGTTAGTGTCGGATTTCAAGGAGTGTGGCCGGATGGAATTATGACACCAGTGCAGATTTAAAAAATATATCAATATATTAAAAATATGGTGTATCATATTATAGACAAAAAAAAAATCCCCTAAATTCCACAGATTTTCTTTCCGGATCCCGGCTGAATACTGTTAAGTTTAAGTGTTTACTAAGTGGAGATTTGTGCCTCACTAAATTAAAATGGGATGCAGAAAAGTTCTCAAAAAAATTTAAACCCTACAAAGGGATGACCCTGATAAAGGCTACAAGCCGAAATGCGCTGGTCGTACAATGTTATATATGACAAGTGTTGCTGAAATATTGACCTCTTCAGACTTCTTTCTCTTCTCCATGCACCTTGGAAGTAGTTGAAGTTGTACCAGAAAACCCCAAACCCTACTAACTGCCAGGTGGATCTGTTGCCCTTCTGTGCAGAGTTTGCATATTCTCCCTGTGTCAGCGTGGGTTTTCTCTGGGTACTCCAGCTTCCTCCCACAGTCCAAAGACATGCAGGTTAATTGGTGACTCTAAACTGTCTGTAGGTTTGAATGTGAGTGTGAATGGTTGTCTGTCTCTATGTGTCAGCCCTGTGATAGTCTGGTGACCTGTCCAGGGTGTACCCCGCCTCTCGCCCAATGTCAGCTGGGATAGGCTGAGATATACTTGCCTTTAAGTATGCATGCACATTATGGCTTCCTTGTGTATCCTGCGTCTGTCTGGAGCACTGGTTGTGTACATCCTCAGAAAATACACGACACGCCCACAAGATGCAATATGCACATTAAAAGTAGGGGTAGTGTAGAGCAGTATGGCGATGTGAAAGGGTCAGGGATCAGCAGCAACAACAGTGCAAAATTTTAAAATAAGCTAAAAAAAAAACCAAGTCCAAAATATCTGTATCTGTACAATGTGTCCTTGCACAGTGGCAAATATGGTTGCCAAAACAGCCGATTATTGATGATGATGCCATAGTCACTTTTTGTGCTGTGATCTCAGAATTAACAATACAACAACCTCTTTGAGTGTCGCCATGTTTATGGTTTACATCACTCAAGTCCGGTAGTTCTACACATGCATAGTAACACGCTTAGTAGTATGTGAACAATCACACTCACAACGCAGCCACAAACACAAATGTTTTTTGCCAATTTTGTTACAGCTTGTGACGCTGCAGTGACTTCCTGTTTACATAGTAATACATGATTGCTTTTGATTAGACGGCACTGCACAATAGCTGGTGCAACCCAATGTTGAATTATTGACCACGTCTGAATAAGACAGAAGAAGTCTTTCTTAAACCAAAATTCCCCCACACATGCCATTCATTATCAACTTTAACTATCCAGTTAATCTATCCATCAAGAATGCCAATAGATGGAGCTTATTTTCCTTTCTTTCTTGGAGTGGTAAAAAGGACAAGAGGAAAAATAGCTTTACAGTGCAAATTTAATCACAGACACATGGTCTGAGGATCTGGCTGCCATGCTCCCACAATGCAACGCATTGGCAAAGCATGACATCTTCATTCCAGTGATCCTCCCCTGTGAGTCTCCCTAAATTAGCTAAAATCTCATCAGCCATCAACATCACACACAGTTTCGACCATCGAGTGCAGGCCCTAAAGGTGAGACCGCCCGCCTTCCTGCCTGTGTGCCCAGCTACCTTTCCAAAGCCACATAATTCCCGACGTTCCGGTGTTTGGAAGTAAGGGAGCAAGGTCTGTCCCCCAGGGCTGTTTGCCTGCCTGTCTGACATCATAGACTGCGGCATCTTCTGATCCGCCGGCACAGAGAGACGATCTGACAGGCTTAATTTACAATGTCAGGCCTTTCAAAACCATTTCCCCCTCATGCTGACAGCAATCCTGCATTTATAAATTAGCAGAAACATTAACCTTTAGACTGATTATAACGTGTTCTGAGGGAGGCAAATTAACTTCCATTTGTTAATGTCAGATTTTGGGTTCAAATGGTACCAAAGAAAATGAAGTAAGTAGATTGAGAAGATAATGTGATGTATCGTGTGTCCTAAAATGAAATGTTTTGTCAGCTTTTGATGATGAATATGATATTGTTTTTGAGGTAATGTGAGGCGCGTTGCACAGCAGGTGAAGCTCGGTAATTGCAGTCGTGCTCTCATCACATGCAGCACAAAGGTCTTATTGTCTGAAAACACGATAATATGTACTGTCTTTTTCCATTTCACAAGACGTGACCTTAAAAAGCCGCACAATGAAAATACAACAAAATTAAAAATAAAGAGATAATTTTCAAAATACGCAATTAAAAGAAAACCACAATGTTGCAGATGTTATTTATTACGCGGGAACACCGCCAAATGAGACAAACGCGAGGTTTCCTGATCGTTATTAAAATGCAGCATTGCTGTTCAGTTACATCAGTGCGAATGCTAACTTGTGCCTATCAAACCCAGAAAAGTCTTCACACATTGGCATGTAACAGCTTGTCATGAGGAACTGTTGCAGTAATATTTGTGGCTATTACCCTAATTAGAGGAAAGCACACAGATGGTGTTGTTTCACAAACTCACAGGCTGAGAATCAAAATGTCATCACTGCCAAAATTAGTGATGGTCTGAGAAAATAACCTTAAAAAAAAAAAAAAAAAAAAAGCCGGCATCACTCTTTTCTCACAGCCTAGTTTTCATTTTCAAAACTTCTTCCTTCCCTCCAAGTGAAACTGACATTAAATGGCCTTTCTTCCTTGATGAAAAAACAGGGTCTTTAGTGGTGAAACAATGGTACTTGGGTACCATATGCTGCATTTAAATGCTGTAAGACAGCTGTGAAGCCTGAGTGTTCCTGGATTTGGGCCAGCTCCCAGAAGAAGCCTTCCACTGGTTGGAAAATGTTTCCAGCGAGAGCAGGAAGAAGCCACTTTTCATGGAGCAACTTCCAGATGCAGGACACAGAGGATGAGATGAGTGCATCTGTGTGTTTGAGTGTGTGTGTATGTGTGTAGTGTTTTTCCATGTGTATGTCATTACTGCACCACGTTTGTAGTTGAGCACAATCTATGTCGATACCTCTAATAAAGGAAGTAAAAAGGTGAGGTCTTTTGCAGGTGGACGTTATGATTGGGCTACTTTTACTTGCCGCCCTTGACCTCTTCAGAGATTTTATTTCTTTTCCAAGAGTCATATCTATTTTAATACCGCTCTACTTTGCCTATGCGTATTTATCAATGCTAATTTTTTTTAGGAAAGGTGCATTTTTACCTCACAAGCAAAAGGAAAAGAATATCTTGTATTTTTATTCAGCCACACAGCAGGTGAAAGGTGGATATGCAGCTGCACTGTTTCTGACTCTGACTTTATTACTTACCCCCATAGAAACTGTCTGTCAATCAAATCATGCTCCTTCACAGACTAGCCCAAGGGTAGAGTGCTAGTGCACCTCCTCAACAATGTTACATTGTTCACTACATATAGCGTATCTACCACAGAGAGGCAGAGGATTCAATAAGGAGACCATAAGGTAAGACGATCCCCTTTGTTGAAAAGAATGCTGAGGATTTTATATTGCTGAGGTGAGCTTTTATGTGATGCTCGAACATGGTTATGACGAGGTGAGAAGTTTCCAATAACTGTGTTTTGCCTTCAGCGGGGATTAAACTGAATCTATGCCCAACGCTGGAATCTCGGATTACAAATCTGGATCCTGCCAAAGGGGGGTTTAACTCATCTTTGTCATCCTAGAGTAATCTCCTCACATAAGACCTGTTTTGCAGTGATTTTATGTCTTAAACATAAATATGAGATTTTTTAGCAAACACGAACGACGTTTTCGGAAAGAGCGGTTCAGTTTGTGCGAGATCCTACCCAGTGCCGATAATTCCCCTTATCCTGTTTGGAAGGGATTTGTTTACGTTTGTTAGACAACAAAAGCAAGGGATGAGGCGCCGCTACCACCTATGAACAGAAGGCCTAAGGTCTGATAGCTGCTGCAGGTAGACGGAGACCAAGAGAGAGACAGAAGGAGAAGGAAATGTGTGAAAGAAAGAGAATGAGATATTTTCAAGGGGAAGCAGGTTGGCATCGGATTCACTCCTCGGAGCTTTAATAAAACGTGTTCAGTTAGCCCCTACTCATTACTATACTATGAGTATTGACTTTGGCCTAGAGTCATGACCAGATAAAATGGTGTAAGGGCTTGTCCTAAGTGATTACTCCGAATTACAAATCTGTCTGCATGTAACCCAATACAGCCTGTGTGCTGAGCACTTCACAAAAAAAACCCTTTCACACACACTTGAACACAATTTGAACACTAAGCGTGGCTATTTTAAAGCATGCATGTACACCTTATGACACTGGAATGAATTCACACTGTACACAAACAAACACACATGAGGCCGAGCAGAGAGGGGGTCTATTCATCAGCTAATGATTGCAAGAACACATGAACCCCCAACACACACGCACACATACACGCGCACACACTCCCTCGCTCTCTCTGCTATCTCACAGTCACACTCAGTCACCCAGTGTTGGTATAGTGTCTGGTCCTGACAGCTGAGTTTTAATTGGCCAGGGTGGTGCAGCATGGGCCGCTGTCATGCGGCTGGCAGTTTGAGGGGTTGTGGGACAGGCCCCTCCGTGGGGGCTGTCAAACGGCCCACGGTCTCCACAGGAACCCCCACCGTGGGTGTCCCGCCTCATTTAGGAGCGCACAGACAAAGCGCCAATTAAGAAGGGCTTTAAACAATCAAACAGAGTTCCTCAGGGCCCACAGACACTCCACAGGGCACTAAGAAAGACAGACACACTCACACATACACACACATATCCATGCCTGATAGTGCACATGCACGCAGACACGCACACATGCACACAGACAAAGATGGAAAGGTAAAAATAGACTGATCATGACTTTATCTGAAGACATAATTAATGCTTGTTCACAGGACTGCATGGGTGAACTTGTGCGCAGGCATCCCTCCGAATTAAAGTGGAAATTAAACGTGACTGACAACAACACAACACTGAATCAATACCAAAAACGCACGGAATATAAAACAGAAGTCCCATATTACAGTAATTATTTTCTGCTGAAGCTCTTTAGGGATACTTTTTCCCTCCTTAGATAAATTCTCACATTTTCCACTTCTGGTAAAAACTGCAAACAATTAGCGCAGCCGTGACTTAAAAGGGAATCAGAAACTTGCTGCAATCACAAAAGGACAACCTCCTGCATCTGCCTGTGTTTGTCTGCCTCCAGTCCCACGGAAGGAAGCGCCTCTGACTGATATTCCCCACTAAACTGATGAACCTTGCATTTTTAAGAGCAAAGCAGAGTCTTTAATGTATATCTCTGTCACTCCCCTCCTTTTGCCCCATCTTCTACTATGAGCTTCCATATGCCACTTCCATATGGCCCTGCACCCTCTCCTGACAAGCCCATGGCTAAGGCCCATCCATCATTCTAGGGAGTGCACTCACTTGTTATCAGCTCAGGCTGGCGCTGGGGAGTAGGGAACACAGACGAGAACGGGGCTGGGAATAACAGAATTCAGGCAAATTGCCCGGGTCCCTCCTTGAACTATTTTGTCTCAGAACAGAGAATCATTTGGCTGTTGGATATTTTATTTGGGATTTTTTTCTCTCTCCCCCTTCGGTTATTGAATGACCGATTTCAAAATCTGGAGATGGAGATGTGGGCTCTCCAAGTGCTGCCTTTTCCAGCCTCAACGCTGAGGGAGAGTGGGACCATAATGCAAGTTGTCCTGGAGGGGGAGATACAGGCATGCAATCGAGCTGGAGCACTAGACAAGAAACACTACACCACACTATGGAGGGGAGAAGAGCAGAGACATGATCTACACCTCAGTAGAATAAAGACTCTTCATGTACCCGCTTGCAAAAAACAAATAATAATAAAAACAACAACAATAATAATGCATTATGAATGTGGCCTTTCAGAAGCCTTAAAAGTAAATTTATACTGCGTGGTCCAAATGATTCATTGGAAAGAGGAAATGAATATGAACAAGCAGAAATATTGCAACAGAACCAGAGGAATCTGGAGAGAATATATCATCTCTCTTGTACAGTAGAAAAATAAACACTGTCCTTAAGACCAGATGCTGCCTGAATTCATGATGTTTATCAATGCTAGTATAAACATGGACCACAGACAGTTTACATTTCTATTAGAGAGCATGTTCTGTGCTCTCTCAGTATTAGAAGAAAAATATATTTTCAAGTACAAGTGGGTGGAAATGGACGGCCGTGCTTGTATTATATTTCAATTATAAAAACATTTCTATAAAAGTCATAACAGCGTCCGCAAGAGTGGGATATTTTTAAAAAGCACGGAGTCGACACACAGCATAATTCTATATCTTTACATGCCTGAGCAGTATTTCCTTACACGAGTCAAGTAGGGCTATCAGTCTGCTGAATGCATATGCTCGAACGGAGTGAAATCAATTCAGGGAGACGATAAACAAAATACACCTCGAGAACGATAGCCTTGGTGGCCGCAGGTGTAATGACATTCAAACACTGATAGAAATCAGTAAACACTCAGGAGCATAAAAATGAAAAGCAGCTCTGGAAACAGACACTGGAAGAGCGAGAGGAGTCGGAGAGAAAAAAAGTGGACTTTATTTGCTATCCACTGGTGTAAAACAGCCACCTTGAAACACGAGAAAAAGGCGTGGAAGAAAAAAAAAAAAACATCCACCTTGAAACAAGGGAAAAGGTGAGGAAGGCGATGCGTTTGGAGATAAGAAAGACGACAAGGGCGAAGTGGAAGTGGAGGCATTGTGGCCATTTTGTGGTATCACTGGTGCCAGACATTCTATCTGGAGGGACATGTAGCCTCCATGCGCTTGTATGCCACAGTGGTCACACTAGTAGTCGGCTTGGGAGCAGGGGATGAGTAATTTTAAACCCCATTAACAATCACCATATTTATTTATGAGGCTGGGGCTGACTTGGTATGTATTGTTGCCCACACTTCCTTACTTACAATGAGTCCAGAGGACAGATGATCCTTGTCTGAGGCTTTCTGGGAGGAAGAGAAGCCTTACTTCCTTGTAGACACTCTGATAGCATGAATTATTGAGAGGGTGTAAGAAAAAGAAGCAACTTAAATGTAATATGTGGCCTTGTTATTGGCTCCCACCTTTTGTAACCTTTCAGCTTTAATTAACAGTGTGGGATAAAGCAGGGGCTGGGGTGGAGGGTGGAGGGGTGGAGGTTGGCACCCATATGCAGATCTGTGGCAGCAGTGTTAGCAATGCAGAAAGTGTGTGTGTCTGTGAGAGTGTCCATGAAGTGTAATTTAGTTTTGCACCTTTATGCTCATGAGGAAATGGCTGTCAATAAGCGCACATTTAAGGTCTCCACATTTCTTGCGTTTTTAACCCAATTGCCAGAATAAATGTTGGTGATGTACATTTCTGCAATTCATGGATTATGAAACATTTGAAAACAATTATGTAGCAGATATGTTGAACTATTTCACATTTCTTTACATTTCAACAAAATTTGCTGCTAGAAATGTTGCGCTATCTCACAAAAACACAAAGTTTCAGTGACAAAGTCGCTGCTGGAAATGCCACAAGGTCTCACAAAAAACAACTGGTTTTGTTGTTTCAGTGGTCTGCAGCTTGACAGCCATCTTGCCTAGGTATAAAAACCGCTGCAAATGCTGCATTGTCTCACTTTAAAACTCTCAGTTTTGGTGACACATTTGCTGCTGGAAATGCTGCAATCTCTCGCTTAAAAACAAACGGTTTTGTTGTTTGCTGGTCTTGAACAGTGGTCTTCACTGGTTTGCAGTTTGGAAGCCGTCACGCCTAGATGTAGAAATGTTACGCATCTCTAAGTTTCAACAACACTGTGGCTATCATATGGCTGTGTTTAGGTGCAAAACCCTCTTGGTCTTGGTTAAGAAAAGAACATGTCTTAGCTTAATATACCAGGTTTTGGTTTTGCCACAGCCACAGCTGCAAATGCTGCTTTGTTTTGCAAAAAACACCCAGTTTTGGTGACACAATCGCTGCTGGAAATGCTGTGATGTTTCTCCAAAAACACCTGCTTTCTGTGGCACAGTCACCCCTGTAAATATCACCATGTGTTGCCAAAATACACCCAGTTTTGGTGACTAAATCACAGCTGGAAAGACGCAATGTCTCACTGAAAGATACCCAGTTTTGGTGACAAAATCACCGCTAGAAATGACTCAATGTTTCACTAAAAAATACCCACTTTTTGGGACTAAATTACAGCTTGAAATGATGCAATGTCTTGCTAAAGAACACCCAGTTTTGGTGACACAATCTCTGCTGGAAATGCCACGATGTCTTACTAAAAAACACAGTTTTGGTGACACAATGGCCACTGGAAATACCATCATGTCTTGTTAACAAACAACTTTTTTTTGTTTTTTGTTTCAGACAGTGGTCTGGCGCTTGGCAGCTGTCTCGCCTGGGTGTCTCATCATCCATCATTCCCTTCCACTCCTGATGACTAAGTGTGTTGATGATAGCTCATATACATTTAATCCAAACTACATCACTTTAGAAACGTTAATACATTTCATATGAAATGTACAAGCGTGACGTATCCGTGGTTTGCAGAAAGGTACAATGCCAACATTTTCTTCTTGGCGACTGGGTTAGGATTTTCCTGTCACTGCCTTTTTTCACTAATACAGTCAACAACACTGTGGATTAACTCACATCTTTATGACAGGCGAAGCATGGTTCTGATCCCAAACACTTTGAATCCAAATATCTCTTCACCACACTTTGCATCGGACAAATCAAAAAACCACAGAGCAGCTGCATACTCATCCTCCTCTGCCATTAAGGTCGAATACTCTCCCTGATCAAACACTCTGTGTCTGATTCTGCCCATGTGTCTTCAACAACAAGTGCTGCCAATATGGCTGCCTCTCTTCACGCTCCCCGGGCGGGATGCTGCATCATCGCTGCACCCCGATGACTTCAAAGACACTGACGCACCGCACACAACTGACGGACAGGCAAGGAGGCTGCCCCGATGTAAATATACACTCAAGCATTTTACCATCAAAGAGGTCGAGCCATTGTTGTGGTCAGTGTTGTCTCACATGTGTCATGTTGGATGATGTGGCGGGGATGTGTTGGTTGTTTTGATGTACAGTGGTGCTTTTCATGACCTGTTAAAGGGTTGTGGGGAAGGGGGCGTGTGTTCAACCACAATGCTGAACCTCTATCGATCAAAGTCAAGTGTCAAAACAGACAATTGGGTGATATGGTATCAGAGGGGTTTTCTCTTTAAAGCAATGGAGAAGCAGCGATGTATCAGAAGAAGGGTTTTTAAAGATCTTCTGGCTTTGCTCTCACACACAAAGAAACACAATGTATAAATATTTTCTTCTTATTTACTGAAGATGTTCAGCTATGAAATGGGGAGTCTTTAACTGGATTATAAAGTATTAAAAAATACCAGATGAAAGAAAAAAGTATTCACTTGGATCTCGACTCGAGCGGAGAAATTATTAGACAAACACAAAATCCATTCTTCTGCATTCAGGCTCTGAAAACAAGGTTTATGTTTCATGCTTTAGGTCTCCAGGCTGTCATTCAAAGGCTTTGTATTGTAAGCAATTTTTCTTTTGCCCTCTTCCACTTTTCTTTGTGTGCCACTGGCGACCATCATATTAAAACACCTTTGTTTATGTTTTCTCTCCCGAAACTGCCTCTTCTCCCTTTTGCCCAGTTTCTTCAAAAGATGTGTCATCTTTTTACATGATAGGTCTGGACCTGCAGGAAAGCCCTCCCCTGTCCAGCTGTTTTGTTCTGAGGGTGAAGTCTGGGGAGAGTGATGGGGGGTCAATATGGGGGGAGAGGGCAGGCGGAGGAGGAGGAGGAGGAGGCAGAGGGGGAGTCGAGAGAGAGAGAGGGGCGCTCAAAGGGGAAAAACGAGCAGAGGGCTTCTTCTCATCCTCGCTCCGACCATGTTAACCATAAAGATGTGTGTGTGTGGGTATGCATGGGAGAGAGACACAGAGAGTGAGAAAGTAGAACCGGGGCCTGAATATTTCCACCCAGTCCTCACAGCAAAGGCATTTCCATAGCAGGTGGTCTGGCTCAGCCGCCATCTGGAGGCCTCGATGGCCAGATAACCTTCGCTATTTACAAACCCCAAACTTTGTTTAGACAAACCCTCTAAAAGCCATGTGATGGCCAAAAAAAACTCCAGGCTCACTTTTGTTTTTAACCATCAAGACCTGGGAAAGGGAAAGTCACGCTGAATTTCCCCAAAACCACAAAGCGAATACTTCTGTTGGGATTACATAAATAAATAGTGAATTAGAATAAGATTGTGCAGTGACGTCTCAGACGTTTTGCGTACCAGAAATCAAAGTCCATAAAGTGGAAATTCATGGGGCTGCATATGAAGTAGTTTCCTATTATGTCCCTCCCAGAGAGTAAAAATAATCATTTAATTTGCATGCTGGGAATGTATAAGCACTGCTGCTTTGTGGTGAGGGGAATGATTTGACAGAAAAATGTAACGTCTGAGGGAATTAAAGAATGCAAAAAAAAAAAAGTTGACATTATGTCATTTTCCAGATGTTTTTCTTAATCTTATTTTTTAAAATTTTTCTTGGATTATTTTGCATGAATACAACTGATCATTTTATCTATTTATCTAGCTTCATACGTCACATACTTTTTCATAGGCTACACCAGGTGAGAAGCTGGTTCAGGAGTTTTGTTGAAAACTAGGTCATTTACATCGCAGATACACCTGAGTTCAACACTCTTTGAATGTTGTTTGAACATCCTTTTCCCCATGCAGCTTCTCAGCTTCTCAGTGATTGGGAGTGTAATACAGGCCGACTGCATTAAAGCCATTTCCGCTAAGTGAAATATGTGTCCCGTCAGTGCGGCTCATTCATTATTTATCCGTTTGCTCACATCTGAAACAAACCTGAAAAAAAAACAAAAAAAAAACAAAGCTGTTTATGGCCCTATGGGTTGGAGGAGCACTCGCTGATGTCATCCAGGGGATGTGCTGCATGTTGATTTATTCTGAATGTTATTAACCTTTCCTTCCCCGGAAGGCTCCACTCACCTCTGAGTGAGACAGAAAGGTATAGGGGGGGTGTATGATTGAAAAGGTAAAAGTGTATCAGGGATTGGGTTGCTTCGCGTTTGTTCGGGTCAATCTGGGCAAACCCTCTTCCCCCCAGTTCAAAGCAGATAGCATGTGGTTTTTCACTGTCCTGTGAGTAATTATGAATGGTAAAATAAAGTCACTATGATATTGCCATAACTGAGCGAGCTCCACTGTGGATGATTTCCAGATGTCCCTTGCGCACTAATGCATTTGCTACAGCAATAAAAATACTTTCGATTATATTTTCATTTCGAGAATAGCTGGAGCTATCATTGTAACTGGAACAAAAGCACATGAAAAGGCATAGGGAGATCAGAGGGAGATGATGAGAGGGTGGGATTCCAAGAAAATGGCATTATTGATAGAATTTTGCTATGGAGTGAGAGAAAGGGAAAGATCAAGAGAGGAGATGGACTACGGCTCTGGGTATGCAAGTAGTGCAGAATTTATCGTCTGGTTGCAGGAGCAGGCAGGGAAATTAAGTGATAAGAAAATCAATTGCATACTCCTGGATCCATATAAATGTTGCTAATGTTTAAAATTCCCAGTAAATGTGCAGAGAATGCAGCACAGGGGAACACAGGAGGGTGAAGTAAGAGAGGACGTGGGTGGAGGGGGGGTCGAGGGGGCGTGGAAGAGAGGGTCATCAATCACGTCTGGGTGACACACAATGAAATCTGACCGCAGCCCAAGATGTTTTAATACGGCATCCATTAGAGCCCTCAAATAAATTGCAATTTGGAAAACAGAACATAATACCAGCCAAGTTTTCCTCATCCATCTTGCAGTGTGTCATGTAATGTAATTGCGTTGTTAATTTATCCAAGAATTTCCTTGGTACACCATTTCATCCGCATTGGTTAATTTCCCTGTAGAGTATATTTTCTCCCTTTCCCTCAGCCAGCCCTCCCCTCCTCTAGCTGTATAGCTAGCGGGGGCAGAGTAATGTTTCTGCTTAGCATGGCATTAGTCGAAGGGCTAATCAAAGCACTGAAGTCTGTGACACTTTATCAATGCCTGGCTGTGTTGGCTGAGCGCCGGCCGACCTCGCTGTAGTGCAGATCCAATCAGGCCTCCACTGCCTGTCATTATGTCCCCGCGACAGCAGGATCACTCAAAAATGCCTGTGGATTACATCAATATTATTGACAGAGTTTGGGGGCATTTAAAGCTGGGCAGCAGCACCAAATGCATAGCAGAGGACTGACACTTCCTGTGTTTGGACCGAGGCGTTACAGCGAGCCCGGGAGAAGACGAGAACAGAAGAGATGTATGGGCACGACCGGGGTAAATACAAAAATCAATACACCGCCTAAAATAAAACAGAGGAATAAAAGAAGTACGGGGTGCGGAGTTTACTTTGATGCATAAAAATGCAACTTTGCAAACAAATTCGTCTAGCGTTTTAGGCAACGTCTGAGTGAATAATTCCAAGGATAAAGACAAGACAAGGGTGGTTGAGTTGTCAGCGATAATAGGGTAAGGACCTGTAATGCAACAATAACACCCTAGAAATTTTCCTCATTCCTAAAATGACTAAGTCTGCATAGGGGATTGGCACGTTTTGACATCCTTTTACAGCCGCATGGCGGGATATCCACAGGTGCTGACCCCAGTCTTGCTTAAAGGAATACCACTGACAGTGAACTAATACGGGCCCCTGTTGGATCGTCTCTCCTGGTATCTGGCAAAAATCCCGGAGTGTTTTCTTACCTCCTGTCACCTGACTGGGGATCTTCAGGAGGGGGGCTGGGAAGTGAGGGTAGGAATGGCCCTGCGGGGGGAAACGGACAAGGTGAATGGGATACTTTTGTCTCTCCCAGTGCAGTCCCGAATGTGTCTTCTCTCCCATCAGACCCATGAGGGTAGACAGAGAGTGAGGAAGAGAGCACGGAGCCTGACATGATCAAAGGATGACAGGGGAGCTAGAGGAGGAGAGTCGACCAAAACAAAGCCTCATTCTAAAGTTCCCTTGTGCAGGGTTCCTTACCGGCTGACAGAGAGGTAGAGACATGGACTCCACCCCTCAGCCAGTGCTTGTTTCTGCCAGTGGACACATCACAGGCTGCAAATGAGCTCCTGCTATTTGATTCATCTGTATATTTTACATACAGGGAATAGTTGACGATAGAAATGTGGGTTAATATAGTCTTATTGGGTACGTTCTTGCTGTAAGAAAGAGTAGCAGTTTCTTTACTTGAGCAGAAGTAATATCGTATATCGCTGACTGATTACTTTATCCCAAACTCTGGTTTGAAATCTTAGCAAGTAAACGATTGATTGCTTTCAACTGCTCTGCCTCTGAGTCCTGCTTTTGAGTCTCTGTGTTCAGAACCTCCACATTCGGAGTTAATGAAGAACAAAACAGAGCTGAAAGGAAAATACTGAACTTTTATGCATCAGGTGAACACAGATATAGCTCCAAATGAACGCTAATTTGTCCTTTTGAGTGTGTAAATAGGCAGCCGTTTGCTAATAAAAAGATGGTTATATATCAATGTTGTATTCATAGTTTGTTACCCCCAAGGTAACATTACTCAAAATACAAAACAGATAATGTCAGGGTTTTTTTTATTGTGTTTATTACAAATTATATTTCTATTTTTCTTACTATTTTAATTAAAGCTGGGGTATGCAGTTCTTTAGACGGGGAAACAAATTTGAAAATTGAATTAGAAAAGTTAGAAATACACCCTCCCTCTGCAGCTCTCCCCTCACCCACCTGATGAACATGGGCATATGCACACGTTTCATACAGTAACCAAGTGTTTCCCATACATAAATTAATTTAATCTCATGTTTTTTATTTCATTGTAGACCTTGTTTTTTGTTCATCAGACCATAAATGAGACAAGAAGTTGTTTGGTACCACACCCGCAGTCCCTCCACCTTGCTCCCCGCCACTGTGGACTGTTTTGGCCACACCTAGCCACAGACATGAGCCTTTGGCTAGCAGAAGGTGAAACTATTAGTAGGGTTGGGTACCGAAAGTCGGTGCTTATACAGAACCGGTACCTATACAACCGATACATACCGGACCAAAACAAAACGCACATTGCGATGCCTCCTTTCGGTGCTTTTTTTTTTTTAAAGCTATGTCTCCCTCTATTGGTCGTTACACGTAACAGAATCATTCATTCAGTCATTCGTTCATTTGTTGAGTGTATATTATTATTTAAAGGCACGCTAAGCAGCGTTGGGCGTCACTTCTGTTTACGTTCAACAATGTCATCAAACACAACGGAGCTAGCTCGCCACCCTGCACCTACAGCTCTAACTGCCTCTCTGGGCACCACGTTCATGTGTGTGTGCTCGCTTTCGCTGGTCTCGCGCTGGCTGGTTGGTACAGCCTGTACCCAAATGTTTTTGTTGCCATTTGCGGAGCCTGGGCTGCCTACAGAGACCAGAGTTTAATAGAGTTAATATTATTATAATGTTAATTTGTTAAGTGTTTTTTATTATATTTTAAAACTGTTAATAGAGTAGGGTTTTTTTTTAATTTGCCTCAGCAATAAATAAATAAAAACATTGTTTTTATTATAATTTAAAACTTTGTTAAACAAAATACTCACACACTTCTGAAAGGTGGCCCATTTGTGCCACTTTTCAACCTCCATAAAAAACTCATATTTTGAGGTATCGGTTCAGGCACCGTTTAAGCACAGGTACCGTTTTAAAAGTATTGGTTCGGCACCGGTATCGGGAAAAAAACAAACGATACCCAACCTTAACTATTAGCAACATTATGTCTCTGTCTCTGAAAAGCTTCACCGACATTGACCCATATTTTCCTGCGTTTACTGTCAGACTCTCTCTTTGATGTGTTCATCTTCCTTTTTGGGCTGCTTTGTAGGGTAGGCGGTTGCTGCAAATGCTAGAATAGCATCTTTTTCTGCTGGACTTTCCACCATTGAATCAGGCTGTCACCATCTGAAGAGATGTGTACGTGCATCTGCGTTTATAGAACAGCCAATAGATTCGCCCCTTCTTTGAAATGACCTGTGATTGACCTACGTTTGACTGTCTGTCATGGACTAGATATTCTATGCCTGGAAACAGAGACAAGAGGAGGAGCAGAAGTCTACTTTTCTCTTAGACCACTTTAATAACAATATGCTCCAAGGTTATTAAGGGATTTTTTGCCTAATGACGTAAAATAAAACTGCATACACCTGCTTTAATGTGTAAGCAGGATATTAATGTCTTAGTAGGTCAAGGTGGGGCTGCTGGGTAGTTTAATCTATAAAAATGCATCATCTTTATGCATTCCTCTGATGTCCATTTAGCTTAAAATTAGAATTCAGTTGCAAAACTCACCGCATGGGACCATAACAGTGTTGCCACGAGTCCAGCTGAGCTGTCTTCTACATGTTCTACAAATCTATCATTAAAACTTCGGCGGTTTACAGAGAGGAAGTCTCACTACTTCCAGATAAATCAGCGAAATAAAGACAAAACCTTTCATGCGTGTCCAAAAAGCAGCGGCCCTCCAACCTCACAAACCTCAAAGCCAAGGCTGCAGAAAGACATATTTATTTTCATGGTTTCGAGAGGTATAATCTGATGTCATTATGTGGATTTGGCTGAGCTGAACGTCTACATCTGAGCGGAGTGGCTATAGTTTCGAAATCAGCACCGAAAAAGACACTTTCTTTTTCTATACGGCAAGCATCTGTAACGTTTAAGTGATAATCATATATTTCAGTTTCTATTTTGCATTGAACAAATTTGTTACAGGATTAGGTTTCACATAATTCAGGAGAGCGTATGCTACTTCCTGAAGGATCTGGGTGATCTGGAGGATTTACAAGAAGCACTCAACATTCTCACCAGAACACCAACCATCATTTACTGCTGAGGACGACTGTATGAAAATTATTTTGAATAGAGTTTTTGAGTTTTCTGTTTGCCTGACTAGAACTGAACATCCTCTATTTGTTTAAATGGACAGGTGTTTTCCTGATCTGACCTTAAAGCCCACATCGCCCAACCCTGACCCTCAAATCCACCTCCACCCATCAACCTACCACACTCTCTCTAGCCTTCTTCTTCGTAGTAAATGATGTCTCAGGAGGAAGAACGCAAGGAAGAAATGCTTGCTTCCTCTAATTCCACCACCTCACATGAAGCCCAGCTATACCATGAAGACGTGGGGGGTCCTTGAAATGTGCTCTGTGCCTATTTCCTCCACGCAGCCTGTCACAGCCAATGCAGCTGAGGACGACAGGAACGGCAAACAAGCACTTGTACGTCCATCACCGTTCTGACAGGTGAAGTAAAAGGTTGACAGGACTGAAATCCAGCTTGGCCCCCCAGACATGGCCTCCTCAGCTCTTAGTCCAGACTAGGGAAAGGTGAGAAATAAATTAGTAATAGGGCTTTACCTGTCAACAACACAGGCACTCTAGGCTATCGACCCACTGATGTGTTCTCAACTCAAACACGTTTACCCACAGTCTTAAAGTTGCAGCAATGCACTCAAGAAATGGATTCAAAATCAGGGAAGTTTGATCCCCGTACGGGCAGCGTAAAGTTGGACGGGTGGTGAATCAATAGCTTTGGCGATACTCTCTTTAGTCACCATGAGGGGCCCTGGAGCAAGGCACCAAGGTCAGTGATAGCCTTTAAATGTCTACACACGTTACTGCTCAATGTCACTTTGACAAGAATAAAACAACATTTATTCTCAGCCCTCCTCAAGCAAGTTTCAAGTCTGCAAGTTTTACAATTTGCAAAACTTCTCTATGTCTTAATAATGTAAGAGTGTGTGTGCTGTAAAGAAACACTACAAAACCATGCAGTAATGATCATATATACTGGTGGGCACACCTGTCCACCGATATTCAAATATGATCACAATACCCCATCCCACCCCCTGAAGACTAGAATGTAAAGGCCCTGACGCACCAAGCTGACAGTCGGCCATCAGTAGTGTCGGTGAGTGTCTGTTGCTGTAGTCACCCTGGTGTGTCCCGCACTGTTGGCCCATCACCTTTTTTTACACTGATTCAGCATGTTGAATCAGTGTCAGAGATGATGGAGCCCATTGGTGAAGGAAATTAATCTGATTGGCAGTTCAGCTCAGCATGCGAGAAGAGAAACGGAAGTGAGGAAAGTAAACAAAGAGTTAAAGTCAAGAGGGTGTGAGATCAGAACAAACTTACATGAGGTAAGATTATTTTTCTTTAGCCATTGAGCTCTTTAGCAGAAATGTTTTATGATGGCTTGTGTTATTGATTCGACACAAAACAACACAACACGACACGACATGACACAATACAACACAATACGACACAATACGATACAATACGATACAATACGATACAATATACTTTATAAATATGCTTTTTTCTTGGAACACTGGATTACTAACTAGCATCATGATGGTCTTCTGGTTTCCCTCTTTTAATGACGATCACAGACTACCACCTTCTGCTGTTGTGGAAAGTTATTGCCTTTCATGTAAGCATAGCATCGACATGCTGGTTGGCCATCAACTCTAGTCTTTGCATTGTGTTTATGTGCAACCTTCTGGCTGAAACGCAGGCGATGTGAGGCGATGCAACAGTTGGCTTTTGTCTCTGCTAGTTTTTTGATGACGGTTTGGTGTGTCTGGGCCTTAATATCAGTGTTAGTATGCTATAAAGCATTGGTTCCCAACTGGTCCAGCCACAGGGCCCAGATTTCCCCTTGGTCATCACTTCAAGGTCCAATACATTCAGCGTCATACTTTCTTTGGTCATGTCGTCAAGCTAGTTTACTGTCTTCGTCAAGTATCTGTCCATTAGTCACTCACTCTTCAACAGGAAATTGTACTGTGCCGGAAATGCACTGTAATTCAAAACAAAGTGTGCTTTTTACAAACTTGACAAGTTTGAGAGTCACTTGCGGTCCATTCAGAATGAGCCTGTGACCCGCTTTTGGACCGTGACCCACTAGTTGGAAACCACTGCCATAAAAAATGACATAAAAAAGTTGTAGTATAGCATGTAAAAAAAAGTCATCATATAATATGTCATAAAAAAGTCTTAAGTCATAAAAAAGCCATAGAAAAGTATATCATAAAACACATAGTATAGTATGTCATAAAAAAGGCATGGTGCCTAAGTTCTCCTGTGCGGTCCTCACAGATCCTCAATCAAATGCTGGCTCCTTAAAATGGTTCCCAATGATCAAAACCTGATCTATAGATTTTTGCTCTAAAATCGTCATTAGCTGTTAAGTTTCTAAAAATTTCTCCTGTTGGGACTTCTTCCAAGGGCCACTAATTATGGCCCTACTTCCAAAGTTGATATTAAAAAGTAAATAGCCCACATTCTGTCTACAAACAGGTATTTCAGTAATAATCCAAAGAGTGGTCCTGGTAACTGAAAGTATCACCAAGCTGCACAGTGGAGCCATTCAAAGGACATACTACCATTTAAACCAAAGGCTTTTCATTTACTGCCCTTATCCATAGGAAAATCTCCCGGCTTCAGGTGTATCACATATCAACCAGCCTCTGAAATTAGCAAAGGAATTTGCCTAATTGAATTTGCAATCAACTTAGGTTTCAGCCCTGTGAGTCTGCCTCCATTTGTGCTCTTTGTAGCAGCATTAAAAGAAATAAATGTTCATCTTAAAATAATACTTTATGGCTGGCGTCTTAATTGATATAAACTCAAGAGCTTTCCACACAAAAGAAAAATATTTTCTCTCCACATCTGGCTTCAAAGCCGTCAGCCATCAACACTTTCTAATTTATAGATGGAGCTCTTTGTAATGCAGCATTCTTGGTGCATTTCGTTGGCCTTTTGCAGGATGCTCTACAAGCCTCATTTTTAACCATCAGACTTTCATGACCCCTTAAATCTTTCTGTGGGATTCTACAGGCTGGTAAAATGGTTATGACCTATTTATCTGTTTTATGGACTCCCCGGCCATTTCAGATGGGCAAAAATCAATGTCATTTTTGACTGAAATCGATCGAATTTACTGGTGGTAATTTGAACATGCAGCAGAATAAGGTTACAAGGGAATTCTGGGCTAGAAAACCACTGACGGAGAGATTTCAACCAAGTCAATAAATACTATGAGTTTAAGGTTGAATATGTAGAAAATGGGAGGAATGTTAAAGTAACCAACTCACTCAGCCTTTATAAAAACATTTCATTTAATTTTTTTGTTTAATTCCCCACCTTCTGGATACTTTAATTTCATGTGAATGAACATGGCTTCAAAGAAAAAGGGGATGCAGCACGTTTTATATGACAAGACAAAGACATCATTGATCATTTTGTTGTGAAAGCCACATCTTGGTAATCCCTCTCTTCCTCTCGCCATCGCTGCACTGTCTAATGATGCACAGATTGACACTGTGGCCCCTCCTCCTCTCCTTTCCTCTTCTCTGCCCATCTGTGTGAAAGATCCTAGCGTACAATACTGCTTCTGCATGTTCCCTTAGATGTGCCTCCCAGCCTGGGAGAATAAGGGATTAATGAGATAGATTTATCTTTTCTGGTAATACACCCGCCATTGTTTTCTCCATGCATGTCCTAAATGCATCCCAGAGTGCCTTGGGAGAGGGCTGCATCATTGAGTCCCATAGATCAGTGGCGAGGCATTCTATTCTACATTCCCATTTCCCTTTAGAGAAAAGAGCAAGACGTGCATGCATACACATATTATTCACTCAACATTTTGGCACTTTAACAAGTATGTTATTCTGAGTTTAGAAATGAATATTACAAGTGCTGGATTTGTGAGCGTCTCCCACTGTCATGCATAGCTTAAAAACATAGCTCCAATATTATATGCTGTGTATTATGAATAATTAAAACATAGTGTTTTATAGCTATTTAAACAATGAAGCTAATAAAAGCATACTTTTAAAGTGTGCTGATGTAATGTCTCAATTTGTTCTATATGCTTGAAAACATAACCATATTAAACAATATATGTGTTTATGCATCTTGTTATATTCTTATTAATGTAACACATCTTCTCCAACTGATTTTTATTTCTTTAAATCACTTAAAAGACAAAGGAAAAATCAGTTTTTAAATGCTTCCCTGATTACCCCACAATCCATATCAATACAAACCACGATTGTACAATTTACCGAGGCTACATACATGAACTCATCAAAGAGCAATCTGAAACAACCTGGAGCTACTCATATACACGAACAGACAATTATAGTGTCCTTAGGAGAGTAGTTAAAAAAGGCTAAGAGTCAATAATGACTTACATGTTCTTATTTGGTTTTGTCAATGCTTTTGCCCTCACTGGGAAATTGTTTTGCTGCACTGCCTCAAGGATGATGTAAATTAGCCAAGATTTTTTTACATTACTGCCACGCAGATGAATATGCGAAGGCTCCATCTTGGAGGACAATTACACCATTTATGTAGATTGTCAGCGCAGCACCCGTTTACACATAGATTAATTGGTTATAGTGGAATTTAAAATGAATTGTTGATGGAAATAAAGATTATCTTTACAAGTATTGTTTCGTAAAATGCAATTAAAATATCACACTCGTCTTGTAGATAAATTTATGCTCGAGTTAAATTGCACAGTACATCCAAAGAAACACATAAATCCCTGTCAGGGCATATCTCCATAGCATCTGTTTGAATAGTCAGCTGCTAAAAATGAGAGGACACACACTGTAATTATCAGGGCATGAATCACACACACTATCCTCCCACTGCCATGCATTCCTGCCTGGGTGGCAAACCGGAGGAAAACACACAGTGACCCCGGAGACTGGTGGGTGTTCTGCTAACAGGTGAAGAACCAGCTTTCAGCACGCCAGAGATCGAGTTTCCCTTAAGAAACCTGGCTGGAGCGCAAGAGCATTGATGACTGCTAATGCTGCGTGTTCAAAGTGTGAGAGCGTGCGTGTGCATGTGTGTCTTTCTCCAATCGCAGTGGCCTAGAGCGAATCAGGCACACATATACCCCCAAAGTCCCTGACCTCCCAGTGTGAATGGCAAGTGTTTTGGAAATTTACAGTGGGAGTGATTAGCTCATATTAAAATGCAGCTTAACAGCCAACTTCCTGAAAATTTCACAGGGGTGAAGTAGTTGCTGGTATTTAGCCATCCCAGTGGTGGCAAGTCTTCCTGACTGAGTGGCCAAGGGCTTCCTTAATTACCGATTTGGAATTTTTTTCTGGCCTGTTTAGGGCTTCAAGGTGAAAAGAATGAGATCATATCCAAATATCCAAATATCGTGCTTATTCAGCACGGGGAGTTCACTTGAAATGGCTTCAAACTTCAAGCCGTCCACCATTTGAGCAGGCCACATGTGCAGTGGTCTGACAATCACGCGCACAAATACTTCAGATTCATTTTTCCCCTCACGAGAGCCACGTTAGTTTTCTCACATTTGAAGGTGAGGAGAGGAGACGAGGCTAAACCTGCAGAACCAGCAGCTTCCAGAGAAACAAATGAGTGATCGCTCCGCTGGAAGACTTTAGCCCCGGTGTCACAGTAATGTGCGCGGCTGTCTTGACTTGAAATGGCGACGCCACTGAAGAGGGTTTCCTCCCCTGAATCCCCTCGCTCCTCTCCACACATGCACAGCCATCAGCAGGTTAATTAACTGTGAAAGCTGCTCACTTGAAACCTTAAATCACTCATTCAGCGTTCTGTCACGAGCCGCCAGCTTAACCACGCTGACGAGGGTTCCGCCTTGTTTACCCAACACAGGAGACGGCGGCACGGAGGTGGGGAGGGTGGGGATTTAGGTGGCGTGGTGAGGTGCCGAGCAGGGGGGCATCGAATTTGGACGGCGAGGATGGAAGGAAAGTGTCAGCGAGTGATCTAAAATCACACGAAGAAACGTACCCCTGGGTGTCACCATAAATGTGCGGCTGCTCTTTCTCCTATCTGTGTGATTGCAGACGGCCATTCTTTGTGCCGTGTGAAACGTAATCTGTCGATTCAGACTGTTTGAATAAGAACAGGTGGATTGGATATGAGAGTCTTGGGTGTTTTGGAGGTGAACCAATCCCACCCACATCCCTCCTGAGCACATGCACACCCAGACACTTTCTTTGTCTTATATAAATTCTATACCGGTATATATGTAAACGCTCAATTTACTCCTTCTTATCTGCCGAGCCATCCTCTCAGCTACAGGCGAGGAATTCCTGGCATTCCACGGCAAAGGTGGCATGGACTTTTTGGGTGACATGTGTCTGCCAGGCAGCCAACCACAAGCTGATCTCCTTCACACCCTCCAGGGCTCGTATTATTCCTGCCTCCATAGGTCATCCATAATATCCAAATGTGTTTGCTTAGGGAGAATTGTGACGTTTGCCTGTTTTCCCTCATTAGTCAAAAGGCTGCGGCAGGATAGGCCTCTCTCTCAGGCCCAACAGAGAGGTTGCACTCATGTCTGCTCATTTCTCCTTTTAACAGGTTGGACATCTCAGAGGCGCGGGTTCATTTTGTTCTCACTGCAGGGGTATTGACCACTAATGGCACCCTTGGGAGGGCCGGACTAATATGTAAGAGCTTTCAGCAACAGCAAATATCTGCGACACAGATTTGGATTCACTTCTGTTGTGAAATAATCTGTTCATTAAAAAAGGATGAGATGAAAGCAGAGTTACACTTTGAAAATGTGGCTCGGGAATGTTTTCCCTTTGACTGCTAAAGTGCAAACAGTATTGACCGTAAACTAAACGACCAAGCGCTGTTGTGAGAACGTCCCCCTTGGTCTCCCCCTGCCTTCACAATCCTCTGTCCTTCCTTTGAAACATCACCGGTGAATATCACACCCATAAATCACCTCCCATCCAAATAATCTCATAAACTTTTTTTTTTTTTTACAGTGTAATTCATGCTCATCAGCATTCTTTGTTTAACATTTATGTTTATTGATAAATGAAGATAGGTTTAAATAATTCAGACCAAACATTAGCTGTGAGCAAGGAGATTAATAATTGATGGGGTGTGTGAAGGGCTGGGCCACTCTGGGAATAGATAATATTAGCTTAATGCAGGGCTGTGTGAACAGGGGAAGTGTAATGGACCCGCCGCCTTTAACTGATGATGGTTATTGTGGCCTGAAAGTTGTTACAAAAGGGGAGAAAAAAGGGGTCTGAGTCTCGCGGAGGGGGGAGGGGTTGTAGTGCGGTCATAGATTTGGCTCATAGGAGCTGACAGTGCAAATTGTGGTTTTAATAGCAGGAGGTTTACACATTCTACAGAGAGGCCCTAATGGCCGGTCCTGTGCTTAGCGTAAAGGGAGAAAAATGGCCCTGTGCTATTAAAATGAAACTTGAGAAGGTCCTTGCTCTTAGTTTGGTGTTTTCCTTTTTTCGCCCCCCAGTCTAACTCTGTCTCTCCATCACTCATTTTGATCCCCTCCTGTCCATTTCCTGCTCCGGGTTTCACTTAAGTTTGCCCACACACCCTCAACGCAGCGCCTCGCAAAGTGATCCAGTGCAATGACCCTGTGTGTGACAGGCAGCCTCAATTTACACAGACAACTGAGGACACGACCAGGTCACTGAGAAAGTCTGAGCATGTGTAGCCGAAACTGTTCTGACGACAATATCTGCATTACATTAAATATGGATATATGAAGAGGCTGAGATGCTCTGACCGTCTAAGGCCACTAGTCGTTCCCCGGAGAAGCGCACAATACTATACATGCAACAAAGCCATATTATTGAGGCATCATTATTTCTTGTACACAAAAGCAGAAGGCAGCAATGTTAGATATTACCCATATGCTTATGTTAATGGCTGCTCAGCGCCTGCAGGTCAGCCTGCAACAAAAGGGCCTCATTTACTCTCCAAGGGATACTATTCTTGTTGTGCCAGGCTAGTAAAAAAAGATGCAGAGGGGTAATGTGTATCAAAGGCAGAGGAGGACCCCTTCATTCTATATTGCTATCACAGCAGCATATTAGCATCTAAACAAAGGAAGCAGAATCCCCTGCAGCGCAGCAGTGTTTCAAGTGGTCACTCACAGCCTTTATTTATTTCTCAATCCGACACATTTTATGCTGAGTAGCAGAATTCGGCGCGCACACTCTTCTCCCCCCACCACCACTACCACTACCAAAAAAAAAAAAAAATCCTCTTGTGTCTTCAACACAAAAGTGTTGAAGTTGCTGCTTCTTCTCTTTTTCTTCTCTCCCTCTCTCATGTCTGACTTTATCACAGAGCTATGACAGCTGTCATCACTCCTCAGCAGGCCTCAGATCTGCATTTCAAGGTTTGCAGGTTCACCGGTTCACGAGGTTCTGCATGGGCAGACAACACAGGCGACGTGTCTGAACCTCCGTCTTCTGATGAGTCCCTCTCATAAACAATAGGTCGCACATACATGCACAGCACCGCCAAAATGTGTAACACCTCGGGAGCATTAGTGTCGTAGTGAGATATGTGTGGGACTCATTATCGATAATACACGCAGGTAATAGTGCTGTAGTGATGCTATGTAAAGATCCTACTGTATGTCATTGATTATAAACATGCAATGCTGTTTATTGATGGCATATGAAGATGTCACATTTTGTAAGAAATATATGGTATTGGTATGGTCTAGTGTGTGGCCTATGTTGTCTTAAAAACTTTAAATTGTGTAGAGGAATGCAAAAAGGACAGTTGAGCAGTAAGCCAGAAACAAGGGGAAGGCAACAGTGTCTTTAACAAAATGAGGAGTGATGGAGAAGAATTGTTGGTTTGAGTTGTACTGCTAGAGTTGATGTTTTACCTTTTCTGCCTGCTCCATTTAAAATTTGAGGATTCTTGTGACATTAGCACCAGTTAAAGGAATACTTCACCCCTAAAATGACCATTAATATATCAATTACACACCCCTTTTTAAATTAAATTTGTGAAGACAACTTTTTGTTTTTTTGTCATGTCTCAAAGAATCTGAAAATGGAGAAAATTCTTGATGAATTTAAGCAGCAAATCTATGTCAAAACATCCATTTACAAACTCTCACACAACTTGTGCAGTATACTCCAAGTATCATTTATCCCAGGGGTTCATGGGACTTATTCAGCCGAATTTGATCTCAAGTGGGCCAGACATAATAACAACCTTCACATCTTTCCTTTTCTTTTAGTGTAAAGAAGTACATTTAAAAACATATATCTATCTAAAAACAGGTGATGAACAGCCTGACATATCTTAAGAAGAAAATGAAAAGTCAACAATATGTCTCAGTGTTTCCACTTTCAGTCAGTCGTCGACTCGCTGTCATTACATTTTTCCATACTTTTACTCTCTTTTGCTGTTGAAGAAGCAGGTTAAGTTATCGGCACCTCACAAACCATTAACATATCTAAAATTTTGGCTGTACCTGAGCTGTGAAATTCCACCAAAAGTGTTTTAAGATAGAAGTCTGATACAGATTATTTTGTACTGAAGCTGCTGGTTGACAATATTTTGCACAATGTTCAATATCTTTAAATATGACCACGATAAGTATTAATTGTGTTTTCAGAGAACTGTATTGTTGTCAGGGTGTAAAAGCCTCTGAAGCAGCATGTAACATGAAGTAGGATACAAATTTAACATGCACCTGAAAGCTGCACCTCTTAGCCTTCACAACTGCTTCAATATAAGGTGTTCAAAGTTAAATAGTGGGCCGGATTGGACCCATAACGGGCCGGTTCTGGCCCTCGGGCTGTATGTTTGACTCCCCTGGTTTATCCAGTTGTATGCTCAGTGAAACGTATTTATGCTCTCCTCAAAGCCACCAGTCTCCATTGAAACAAACAGTAATTTTACCTTGATGAACGCGGGAGCTGCTGGTCTACCACTGCAACTATTGGTAGTTTGTTTGTTATTTTGTGACTTTGCTAATTCCGAACTAAGCCTTTAAAACACCAAAGGTACAAACAAACACAAATAAGACACACCCACGAGGGACAGTTAAAGAAAAGTAGCACAATCGATGCAGCATATCCCGAAAAATCGCCTTTTCGATCCATAGATTCTTCCTCTTTGACGCAACCTGGCATCTACATCACATTTACAGCTACTGGTGCGCAGATTTATTTATTTATTTTTTTCATTTCTGAAGAGAAAGGATAGCTGTTTCCTCCATTTTCCAATTTTTTTTATGACAGGCTGAAGCATAGCTTTATATAAAATAGAAATAAATCTCAGGAGGAAATTTGTCTTTGGATTCACATACATACTTACACTTAAAAAAAACTTCCTCTGCCATTGTCATCTAACTCTCTGCAAGAAATTACAAAGCATGTTTCCAAATATGTCAAATTATCCCTTTAATATGACTCCTGGTGAAATATTTTTAGCGTGTTTGGCCTGCTAGGCCTCTGACAAGTTGCTCACAGGCCACACTGACCGTACTTCCAAACTTTTTCACAGATTTATTTTTCCTCTTCTGGGTTTAAATGTCTGTGTTGTTGAGGGAACAATCACAGGCAGACAAGCTTCCACACTCTCGTTAGAATCCTGACAGACAGACTTGTTTGTTTTTGACCCAGGCTGCTCTCCTCTAATGCTGTCACTGTCAGAATTGAAATGCCCTTTAAGACGGCTGTTTGACTGGTCAGCTGGCGACCCCGCTCGCAACTCGCAGCTCCTGGATGGATGGACAACATGCTAAGACCAACCCTGCAATTTGGCAGCTCCAACTTTGACAGCATATTGAAACAGATCAATAATAACCTGTCAGGAGGAGGCAGCCATCCCCTCTCATTTAGTGATAAAGGTGAGTTTGTGTTGCGAGCACACAGATGGAAGAAGAAAAGAAAAAAAACTTGGTGGACAAAGATGTTGTTGGAGATAGTTCCTCTACATTGGTATCAAAATAAAAAATAAGGAATACATGAATAAATCAAAATACGCCCTCTTTATGTTTCTGTGTTAATTCTGTTGTCCGAGCAAAAACACGGCATGTCTGAGTGAAGTCACCATTGTCTTTAGGTTGGTGTACGACCTCTGGGCACGAGGCGGCCTGTGCATATGTAACCAGGCTAATTTACACAACGCTCTGAGCAAGCTTTACTCCATAATTCACAGGCTGGGTTCGTTTGAACCCTCTTTCTTACCATCAGACGGCAGTAGGTCTGTGGCCGCGCACAACTTCAACTCCCCGGCTCATCTGGATAGCTGGAAGGCCTAGTCGCAGACAGATAATAGACCAAAGGTACAAAGGCACACATATCTCAATACATGCATGAGAGGGAAGTGCGGGGTCATTATGGCAGTCCGGGATGGCCCCAGTCCCATCACTTTCTCTGATGTGTGTGTACAAGGGTGGCATGTCATTGTCCTCGTGCTCGGCCTAAAGCGAAGCTCCTTTGTTATTGTCTCTGAATGCATAAATCCTTCTTGTCTGGACCTCAAAACAGAGGACGGGGCAATTACAGACAAAACACCAGGGCGTCTTGAAGTCATTTTGAAAGAATTTTGTGTTCCTTCTTTCATTTTTCTACCATTAGAATTTAAAATATGTCAAAAAAAGAGCTAAAATTACTCCATTGGACAAATGTTTTTGTATATAAATCATTATTGAAATAATTTATAGAACACATTTATCACAAATCATTCAAATTAAAACTAAAACTGGGATTTTAAGGTGACTTCAAATGAAATTTGGGTACAAAACAACCAACAGACATGAAACGTGTTTATTTGCTCCCTCAGCTACAAATGAGAAGATCTTGACACGATGTTCCAGACTAAAAGCAAAAACTCAAATTTCAGATCATATGAAGCACTTCGGCGAGCCTTCAAAACAAACTTCACTGCCGCCAAATCTCAGAAACGTTACCACGGTTCCCCCTGTTCCTCTGTGAGAGCGCGGTGACGAGCCGTTCTCCCAGTTCAGAGCACTAATGGTGTCTGTGGAAGGCATGCAGCACCGAGTTCCAGGCTGGCAGGGACGCGCTTAGAGCGGTACACTTGTCACAGCCCATCATATGAGTGCTCCTCTGAACTACAGCCGTGAATAATTTCTACAAGATTCAAAAGTCTTTTTTTTTTTTCCACTCTATCTTTACAGAACCAACCACCAAGTCCTTGTAACTATTTCAACACTTGCAGTGGAGAAAGCAAAGAGATGGAATACAGTAGTAGTCTCTCTTTGTTTAACTGAAGAAAGTTTGCAAAACTGGGCTCAGAACTTGACATTAAAAGAAGAGCTTATGTGAGCAGTCAGGCAGAGAGAAAGTCAGGGTGGCAGGCTCTGAAAGGGATTGTGGGTAGGAGTTAGCTTATCTAATTGTAAACCAGCGCACAAGTGTGTGGACACTCATCATGCACTTGTCAAAACATGGCTGCCTGTGATTTCGCTCTGTTGTGGTTCTGCCGTTCTGGCGCTGTGTTTTAAAGCTTGTTTACATTCAGACAGGCCTTTTACAATTCCAGTTTGAGAGCACAATTGTAGCAATTACTCCGAGATAGGTGCTGTACAGCTGGAAAAACAACGGAATGAAAAGATTTAACACATGCATCCCTTACAATTATTGCCTCATTCTTGGGCTTTATTTTCAGCCTTTGTGCATCATCTTTGAACAAAGATTTGCAGATATGCACTTTTCCCCCGCTGTGGTTTAGGATGTAAAAGCCGAACTGTTTTCCATTTGTTTGCTTTGCCATATGTGTTAGTTTGAGATCTCTGAAGATGAAGGAGGTTGTTAAAAGTTAAGTGTCATTTATGCAACATGATGAAGATAAAAAAAAATTCACTCCTGGGTCGTTTTTGCAGATTGTCAAAATAAAGGTCACTTTTTAGTGATGTAATCATGAACACAAACAAGAAAACAACAACTTGCAGTGTTTCCGACTACACTAGAAGTACATGCTGAATGCACTGACTCAAATGCTACTCACTGGAACTCTAATAAAGTAAAAGTTGGATCAGAAATCAGCAATTTCTTTTGAGAACAGTGCATCTGTAGTTTCACACCAAATAAGATCTTATGTGCAAAGAAGGGTAATGTTACTTTTTACCTTTTATGAAATCTAGAGAAATTTAGACAGAGTCTGCAGCCAGGCTAGTGACCCTAAAGCCCAGTCCAGACCAAAGAATCATGACGAGACAAGTTGAAACAGGCAACTACTTCCAATGTGCTATTCTGCAACATTCTAAAAACCTGCCGGTTCACACCAATGCAACTAGATGAGACGGTATATCATTTCTATGCAACAACTCTCTGTATTTCTGTTCTGATTTCCAGCTTTCAGGCTTATTTTGTGACTGAATATAATTTGTAGCTTCTTAAAAAATGAATGAGGATAGTGATAGTGAGATACTGGCTACAGTTGTATTTGTAGTAGTGGTGAAATGGCGAAAAGCAAACAAAATGAGCATTAGATCTATTCATAATAAATACGCCACGATAATAGAACTATTAGCACATACAGTGAGCAGCAGCACTGACCCACTGTCTGACACCAGCACACTGTGAGGACAGAAACAGAGGACTCAGCGGGGATGGAGCACCTGCTGCAGCAAGCGAACATGCCACCTGCGCTCATATTGATTTAGCTGGTCAAATTGCCAGTGACTGGTTTTACAGTGTAAAGCACGTCACTTGTTTCAACAGCCAAGTTGCAGGCGACACCATCAGTCAGCTTGAGTCGAGTTCAGATCGATCTGTTCACAGTGCTGCAACTTTTCTCTGCAACGTTCTAAAACTGTTTCATCTCGTCACGAATCTTTGGTCTGAACTAGGCTTAAGATGCTATGAGGCACACAGGCACCTTGATACAAATGCTAACATCAGTATGCTAACATACATACAATAATAATGCATCAGTATGCTAACATACATACAATAATAATGCTAGCATGCTGATGTTTAGCAGTTACAGAAATAACAAAAAAAAAACCTTACTTAAAAGACAGAATAGGGTTGATTTCCACTGATTTCTGAAACGACTCATATGACCAGCCCAAAAACGACACCCGAGTGTTGTAAAGATTGTAGTTTTAAACACATCCTTAACGTCATGAAGCAGTTGCAGTTCCGCTCCAAGAATACCTGGTTAGGTTTAGAAAAAAATATCATGGTTTAGCTAACAAAACGTGATATATGTCACATGACATACACCACTTACAACATGTCACATATTTCACTAGCGTAGCATGCTACACATACAAACATACTAACATATTAGGCTATGTTGTTATTAAAAGAAGTTAACTTGGACTGCGGGACACAAACACTGGTCTTTTGGGTGAAAGTCCTGTGTCTGTTTGACCAATCCACCACCTCCTGCCTACTCTACGTGGCCTTCAGACCACACTCTTTATACTTCGTCACATCACTTCCTCCTCTGCTTCTGTGATAACTACTACAGCCACTAGAGGACGTCATCTCGCAATAGACGTAAGAATGAGTCGTAATTAGCTGCTAGTGCTGTCAATCTATGTGGTAGTTTTAACGGTGAGAACAGGTTGATTATTTACATTGTTAATTATCTTAGTTTAACATGTTTGCATGCTAACATTTGCTAAATTAGCACTAGGCTAAGGCTGATGGTAATGTCTTTAGTTCTGACCTGGTGATAGTGCTGATAAAAGGTCAGAGGATCACCACAGTTAAATTCATCCTGTGGGGAACATAAATATCCGTACCAAAACTCTTGGCAATCCCTCTGAAAGCTATGGAGATTAGGGTTGCACGATAATATTGGCATGTCATCGGTTTCGGACGATATTGGCTTTAAAATGAACTATCAGAATTGGCCAATACGCTTTTTCTTGTTTTGCACAATGAATGAATATTATATATTGTAAAGTATCGTATTTCATTGTATGCATGCATAATATGATGTTAACTCCACTACAGAAGAGACTTGTTTATCACTAAAATAGGTAGGGAAAAAAGTGGATATATCGATATTGGTATTAGTTATCTGTCAAATGAGTTGTTACATATCAGCATAATGGATATTGGCAGAAAAATCCAATATCGTGCTGCCCTAGAGGGGATATTTCATTGAAAACCACAAATGCAAATATCATGGTGGCACTGGAAAGTCAAGGGGTAACCAACGTGATCGCAATTCATCCTCTGGGCCCCATGCTTGTGTTTACCAAATTTCATGGCAATCCATCGAATAGCTGTCACGACACTTCACTACAAGCCAAAAAAGTCAACTTGCTCATGGTGCTGGAGGAAAAGACGGGATCACCAAAGTCAGCAGAATTCATCCTCTGGGGATCATGACTATCTGCACAAAATTTCATGGCAATCCATCCAACAAATATTGATTGACCAACAGACAGCCAGACGGACATCTACATTCTGCTATGTCGCTAGCATGGCTACATTTCGGTGATACAGGTATTTTACTTCAAGGAACTCTTCTGGTAATGAGAGGAGGAAGGAATTTATCCATGAAGTGGAGTGAGAGAGGAGGCAGATGGGCACGAGCACTGGGTTTGAAGTTGATAATTTCACAGTGGTGGTGGTGGTGGTGGGGCGGGGGAGGCGAGAAGAGCTTCCTCACACAGATGTTCACAAGCTGCTGTCAGAAGAACATCAACATCTCCTCTTAACGAAGACACTCTGTCCGAGCCTGAGAACACAATGATAGCCCACATCTTGCGGTTTTCCAAATATACAGTACATCTGAGGGAGACACATCCTTCTGCACTCTCTGGAACATCCCCGCTTACCAGGTGTCACTGGTTGCACCGGGGTCAGAGTTGAAGGAAGGAAGAGGCAATTTTGTTATTCAGCGTGGGCCCGAAACTGCTGATGGATGCACTTCCTAAGTCTTCGCATATACACACACAAGCTGGAACAAATGGTGTGATTGTATGCTAATGTTCTTGCTTGTGGCCATGCATTATCTGCTCAACAGAGCAAAAGATTAAAAACAAGCTCCGATCACTTGTGTTTTGAAGAAAAAATATTTGTTCGACAGCATTTTGCACTTCTCTTTTAATGCCACGAGGCATTAATGTCAAGTAATGAGTCAGACTACTCCCTCATTGGTTTCTGCGGCTTTGAGCATTAAAACTTGATGCGTCTCCTCACTTCGCTGTAAATGCCTGTGGACCTCTTAATGTGCAAGCCAAATGCCCTGCTGGGTTGGATTGACCGTAATGGATTTGGTTCAACGACAGATATCCAGCACTCATAAATTGATTTGATCTCCGAGGACACAGAATGAGAGATGATTTTTACAATTGAGACATCAATGGAACATAGACCACAACAGAGGAGATGGAGAAAGTCAATCCCTGCTAAATTGGCACAGGAAAAATCAAACATGTTCCTCAAGTGACTGGTTATGAGTATCTTTGAACCTCTTTTATCTATTTTCTATGAGGTTGCAGATTTGCTTAATAAATTTAAGAAATCCTGCCCTAATTCAAAGCATTTAATCGCAGCCCACACTGAAACTGCTGGATAAAATGTCTTCTTACTTTTACCCTTTTTATTGACAGACTATGCATAAATAAAAATGCTAAATCTTCTTACTCTTAATACTGTTATCAACATGTTTTAGGGTTAAAGATCTGTTATCTATCATACAGTCTATTTTTAAAACCAGTCACTCAGCCAGACAGGGTCCGATTGCTCATAAATTCACCATCGAATAAAGTGATCAGATTACATTTAATGCATTTTTTTTTGTATCCGCAGGCCTCTGCCATAAATTAAAACCATCTGAAAGCGTCTGGAGTGCATTTCATTTTGCCTTGATTCATGCGCTGTAATATAACCCCTCTCCGATTCCCTGTGTGGCACAGGACAGCGAGGGGAGTGAGCTGAGTGCGTCAGGAGATTAAAACCTAACCACGGGATTGGACTCAGGATGTAGGCATCAGATAATATAGTAGAGATATAATGAAAGTGTAAACAAAAACCTGGCACATGAGAGAAACGCCTGCTCATAAAATCTCCTCTCTCGCCATTGTCTTCCTCACAAAAGAGATTCCACAGGCCTGGCGCCCCGCGACTTATTAACAGTTGACTGAATTACATACTTTAAAACTTTAATTGATCTGATGTTTGTCCTCGCTTTTCCATTGATGGATGGCATGTGAAGGCCATACAAGGGCTGTGTCAACAAGGAGAACTTTGTATGGAAGGGATACAATAAATGCGCTTTTGGGAACCCTTCCAAAAATCACAACGTAATTACAAAACTGACCCACACATTTAATGAAGACGTCAAAATATTCTGTCAGCTCCCTATCTAGACAGACAAGCCAATTAAATCCCTTTAGCACACACAAGCCTATGAGGACATATCGTGGCGTGTAAAGCTCTGTCAGCACACTGCTGAGCCCCTCTCCTCTGCAGGCTGGGTTTACACCTTTGTGTCCTTGTGTGCCCGGCTGCTGTAGTGATAGATCGGTCGTCGCTTTCACGTTGGGAGCAGCTCTGAATGAGACGCCTGCTGGACAGCTGTGCTGGCACAGACTGCGCTCCTCGCTGCCAAGTCGCAGAGCCTTTTTACCCCTGCTGCTCCCTGAGCACTGCTCAGTGCTTACCGTCAGCCTCTTCCCTGTCGTGCTTCAATGACAAAACACACGTCAGGCTTTAACAGCTCACTTTGCACTGGCTTGGCGGGCCCAGTCCGGCTTTTGTGTTATTGGCAGGGTCACTGTCTGAGGTGTGCCCTGGGCCAGTGGAGCATGCGAGGTCATATTTGGTCTTTATTGTTAATATATTAACTGAATCAAGGAGCCTGGATCAGCGCAGAAATTCATAGACTGCATAACATGGCCAACACTAATTTCCCTGGCTGGCTGCTGAGAGCTGTTACTATTTTATTTAAAACAACTCACACTAAACACCCAGCTGGGAGAGACATCGCAGCAGACTTCTGAAATACCGCCGACGGGTTTCCAAGACCTTGAATTGAGACGTACTCTTAGTTACAGTAATTGAAGAAGTTAACATGAAAAATGTAGAGAGGCTTAATGTATGATTAGCATTTTGCTGTGGCACCAGACTGCATTAATAAGAGATGATGAAAAATCAATAGCAGTCATTACACCACTACGCAGGATAAAATATTAACTAGTTTGGAAACTGACCTGAGGAGATTTCTTTTCCTCCAGTGGTGAAGGCTCGATATGGTTATTGGTAATAAACACCTACAGTGGTGCAACGACTAGCTTGGGAAATATCATATTTACCAAAGAGAGGTTAGATGCACAGTTAACCTTCAGTATAATTAGACCAAAATGCTTCTTGCATGTTCTGTCTGTCCACTCCAGACAGACAAAGGTGTTTGAGCAGAACATGCTCAGTAACACAAACCCTGGGAAATTCAGTTCCTACATTTGTAAGCTTGTGTTGACCCCGAGCCCCAGACCTCAAAAACACATATCAAAAGTATCCCGGCTTTACACAAACATCTGTCATTGTCATACCGTCTTGTATCACATGAATGCAGCCACTTTGATCACTCCAAGCTACGCCGAGTGTGAATGCAAAATCTGTTCCTGTGGCATGTTATGATTGTCTGTATGAAAAGCATAAGTCTGAAACAGGAAGCAGATGATGTCATTAACCAGATTCTCCATACATTGTTCCCATTCTCGCTGCAGTTATCCGTCCAGCCAGCCTATCTTTTGTGAATGGATTCCCAGTGGAAGGATCGACATGGATTTCACAAACAATTTATCCTAAATTGCAGGAAAATTGGCTGCAGATCTTAGAGAGAGGACAAGGGGGGGGGAAAAAGTTAGAATGAGGTTAAGATGATCCACAGGGTATTTATTCACTAAGGCTCTCATGGTCGTTCCACAGGGTTCTCCCCTTTCCAAATAACCCACAGCCCCTCCTTTCAAACCCCTCCTTTCATTCGCCGTTTCAAATGTATTAATGGGCCGGAACCTTCCTGGATGATCTTGGCCCTCTCCCTAATGAAAACGCTCTGCGGCTGGATCCCAGCGCAGTAATCAGGCGCTGGCCTCCAGAGCACTGGGGCATGCAACATGCAGAGCAGGAAGAGCCCCAGTGTGACCCCACACTGTGTCCTTCAGTCACCCCCGTGTTGCCCTACGCCCTCTCTGGCCTGGGCCTCTTCTCCTCCAAAGCCCTCGAAGCCAGAGGCCACAAGCCTGGACCTCTATAGAGTAAGGAGGAAAATCCGGCGGTTTGACGGACTCAAAACATCACCCTTTAACAAATTTACTGTTTATGGAATCTCAATGATGTGTAACGCTCCGCAGTATCACGGTTATGTGTTGTTGCAGGCGAGTGGAGCTTGAGGAAATTCAAAAGATTCTGAGCATGTTTTGATGTGTTATTATCCTGTTGTAGGCTGTTTGTTTCAGTTCCATTTCAAGACGTATGTCAGACAATGTTTACTTTGACATGCATTTAAATGAGTCTTATCTCAATAGAGCAAAGTTTCGAATTATTACATCATCTGTAACTGTGAAAAGCTGTGCATAATGTGCCCCTTTGGGTATCTCCGATGCATCATCTCATCGGTACCCTCAGCTACTGTAAACAGAAGCTAGCCACATATTGTAAACACTGAAATAAAAGCCATCCACTTCCCTGCGAGGTGTCATTCTGAAAGGACAGAACAGAAGCAGAAACCATGTCCTGGGTCCTCCCTGCGTTTAGCCTGTCGGTAGCCAGCAAGCCTTTGTTTGGTCTGTTCTGACAGGTCTCCTTTAGTCTCCACTGTCTGTCCCCCCAGGCCCCCAGCCTTCAGCCTCGAGGTAAGCCCGGCCAGATGTGGCGACCCGGGGTTCTTTGCAGCTGCATGTGTAGCAGGGCACTAAAATGATGGGGCAGTCACCGGGACGTGCATCATCTGTTTTAACTTGTCTGTCTTCCCTGACAGACCCGCTGAGTGCTGTTTTCATTCCCCTCGGATAATATCTTTTACAGTTACAAAACTGTCAGCGAACCTAAAGCGCCGAGCCCCACCTGCCTGCACTGTTGCCCATCACCCCTAATGACAACCAGACACCCTCAAAGACAGGGCACTAAGGTGCTAACTACCCCACAGAGCTACATCTAGCACACATTTGCTAGCTCACATTTTCCAATTGGATAGTAATGGGCAGATTCTCTCAGATCATTTTAGGCAGTTCAAGCTCAGAAATTCCACTTTCAGATAAGTGTAACACTTTGATTTTTTTTCCGCCACGAGTAAACATGCACCACTTTCTGCGTTGGGCTTTGAAAAAAAAAAAATCTTTCAGGCCATTTCTAGAAACACTGCACATCTTGGGTGTGTAATAATCTAATGGAGGGGTGATGTCACTCAAACTCAACGACATAAGATAAACTCTGAGGACCATTTTCGCAAATCATGAAAAATGCCCCTCTTACTTCAGTTTATGCGGGACACATTTATGTGTGAGCACTTCTTCGGGGCAATTTATTTGAGAACAAAAGAGGAGCCAGCCTTCACATGTGTTAGTGGAGCGTGTGACAACTACACTATGGTCTGCATTTGTTTTTCTTGGGCACTTCCATTCTCTCTCTCTGACCTTGGGGGAACAAGGACCAGCGGGCAATTATCTGGTGTCTCGAATAGTTAAGTCAGACATTTCGCTGCTCTACAAAGAACTGCAGCCTCTCTAACTACTGAAGAAATTATGGAGAAAAGATAATGAAAGAAAATCTGTCAGATATGAAGAAGTCTCAGCTTTTTAGTGTCAGTGCTCAGCCAGGCATAAAATGCTCCATTTAGACCCCTTTCCAGAAACAAAGCTTTCTGGCACAGGCTCGCAGTGATTGTCTGAGAATGTAGGGAAAGATTTCCATTTCTTCCCAGCCCCCCTCCTTCACCCTACACATCCAACCTTTTTTTTCTCCTCCCCTCCCCAGCCCTCCCTCTCCCTTCATATGAGACTGTAACGTTCAGCAGCTCAGCCTGGAGTTGTGAAGCAAACTTGGTGAAAAGCAGCAGGAGATGAATCTCTTTAAGTCCCCTTGAACAACATAAAACAGTCTGGGTTTCCATTATTCAGGGGTCTGTGCTGCTTGTTTACAGTGGAGTGGGCCTGCTGCACCTGCACTCCGGATGGCCTGACAGCTTGATGGGCCCTTTAATGGTGATTCACTGGCCAGATCTATGTGGATAAAAATGGAATTCTGGGAGAGCAATCTAATAAGAAAATAAAGCGCTGAATGGTTGCCATGGCTGTTGGATGGGCTTGTTGGGCCCCGTTCAGCGGGCCATGCTGGCTGGAAATCAAATCCAAACTTTGATCTTGGGGCTTTATTACATGCTATCACCTCAGCTATGGGTCCCTTCAAATAGAGTGTCACCGGGTCAAGTAGATGGTACTTCAGTTTTGCTTTTTAAAACTTGGGCTTTAACCTTGATGCTCTGTAAACTGTAAAAAATCAATCCCAGCGTTGAACATTATTTGGATGTATCTGGCAGTGTGCCTCCACAGCGAACTGTATATTGTATACAGAGCCAGAATAAAATATCCCGCTGATATGGAGCTATGCCAACCATATTTCTAAACTGCATATCCCATTGTAAACACAATATATTGAATATACAGGTCTGTGCTGCACATATTGCACTGAATATAAAGAATAAGAAGCAACATGGCGACCACATTAGCATCTGACTGATCGTTGCTGTCCACAGAAAACCATGTATCTCCAAATCTGGTGCTTTTTTTAAAAAAAAAAAATTTTTTTACTTCTTAAGCCAAATAAACAATTAAAAAACCCACACTGTAACCTAAAATATTTATTTATATATTGTCACAAAGCCATTTTGGAGATACATGGTATACTGTACAGTGATGCCATGCTCTAAATAATAGTGTGAGTATAATATGCCTCATATGCATTCTTTATAAAACAAAATAGAACAATAGAAGTTCAATTATGATCTGATGCTGTAATAAAATAATTAAAATAATAATAAATAAAATAAAATACAAATTTAATATAATTGTATTTTTTTTACAGATTTATTAAAATATGTATAAATATATAAAACACTATATATTTATTAAATATTTTCTATTTAGTTATAGTATCTAAAGTGTCACTTAAATGGTTCTACCTTCCTTTATTCTCACTCCCTGATAGGAGAACATGTCATGACTGTCTGCAAAAATTAGGCGTCATTCACATGTGGGGTTGGGACCAAAGCTACCCAGAGCAAAGGGGTTTCAGCCTCTATGATAAACCTTTACTCTCTGTGTAACATGTGGAGTACAAGTACAAGAGACAAAACTACTGTGTATAGCCTTGTATCATAAATTACTGTGGTCTAAACAAATTGAAGGCACTGTGAGCAAAATTCAAAGGAGGTCAAATGTAAGAAGAGTTTTAAAACATGTCATTAGACAAGTTCTATATGCTTCACTTTGTTACAGCTTGATTACTGTTTTGTGATTTGGTCCAGTGCGTCAATGAAAAGGATAAGAGAAATACAAGTAGCTCGGAATAAAGCAGCACGTTTTGCATTACAGTGCTCTTACATAAAGAATATGAGACTCAGTCAGGCAGAGACCCACCTACACTTTGTTAAATTTAGTTTAGTTCATTTAGAAATGTACTGGCGCAGGGCTGGGCAATATATTAATATTAAATCAATATTGTGATATGAGACTAGATATCATCCTGGATATTGGATATTGTAATATCATAAGTGTTTTCTGGTTTTAAAGGCTGCATTACAGTAAAGTGATGTAACTTTCTGAACATACCAGACTTTTTTCGTCTTTACCCACTCATTATTTCCATGACTGACTATCATTTATCAAAAATGTGATTGTGTAAATATTTTGTGAAAGCACCAATAATCAACCCTAATATCGACTATACTGATAATGAGGTGAAAAATATTGTTATACTTGATTTTCTCCATATTGCCCAGCCCTACACTGACAACACGATCACCTGAGATATTATGTGAAGTGCATGTAGTTTAAGAGAAGAGTGACAATCAGCTCAAAGTTTTATCCAGATAGTAGGCTATCTTAAATCATTTATGGAACCAGAATTGAATTGTATGTGTGTGTTTGTGTGTGTTAAGTATAAAGAAACTGTGTAAGAAATAACATGCAAACCTGGGTAAAAGCTGAATTCCCCCTTGGCAGAGAATGAGAATGTATTTACTTTTCTTGGACTTACTGTACATGTGTGAAAGCATAGAATAAACAAATATGTATTTTAAGGTCATTCAGTCAAGGAGTTATGTTTAATAAAGGTCCTGTGTGAAGGATTTGGGGAGATATATTGGCAGGAGACTAAATGTTCAGAACTATTTTCATTAGTGTATTATCCAACCTAGTTTTGCTCCAAAGTTGTCGAAATCCAGGGCTTGGGCAGTGACTTGTGGCATCAGACACTGATGAAAAAGCAACCCTTTAACGTCGGCATGATACACGGCCGGTCGCTGTTGTACTTAAAAGGGGGTCCATGTCATTGGTCCGACAGCCCATTAGTCCGATGGTCCGAGGTGCTGAACGGCTCCCGGCGGGCGTATTTCTACCTTGATGGTGCGCCGCGACCGGCTCTGGGTCAGCTGGGAAAGGCTTGAGGCGAAGCAGGCTCACAGCTTATGTGTTTGTCACTTTCTTTTTCATTTTAACCCACACCATGATCTTTTCCTGACCCTAACCAAGTGGTTTTTGTGCCTAAACCTAACCAGACCTTAACCACAGGGCATCATGATGATTTCGGAACGGACTTCGGAACAATGGGTTTAATATGGTCGGAACAATGGTATGTCGGACCAATGGGCTGTCGAACCAATGGGCAGTTCCCGTTAAAAGGTGCCCAGAGGGTTCAGAGGGAAATACGGCGGGACAAGAACGGAAGTTAAGGTGGCAAAAGTCCAACAAAGGCGAGAGGGAGGGGTGGAGGATGGGTCCAACAAACCCCTACCTTCACCCAGCAGAGTGGTGTTTGCTTCCCATATGATTATCTGGCCAAATCCCTTTTTTTTTTTTCCCTAAACCCAACGACATGCCCATTTTGCCTAAACCCAACCACGTGCGTTTGTTGTTGAAGGAAAAAAAAAAAGTCAATTTGCAGTGTTGTTTCTAGTGGTGCATTTATTTTGAAAGAAACTATATGTAAACGGTAAACTTTCTGAAAGAAGACAATGCGTTAACAACCAACGCACCCAGGGTACCCTGCATGTCATATCTGTATGTGGAAAGTCCATTACCAAACGTCAATAGGTGACGAGGTCTAAGTGAGAATGTGCTCCATAATCACCGAAAACAAAGAAATGGGACAGGTCCTCTTCAACTGAGTCCACCATGTTGTTTCTACAGTAGCCCAGAATGGACAAACCAGACACTGGGTCTAGATAGGGCCATTTGTGTTATCGCATTTTTGTGTTTTCTCATCGGCCACCATAGTTCTTCTACACGGTGGCACACGAGGGACTTTTCAGTTCTGCAACCTTACTGTTAGATATCACTAAATCCTACACACTGTACCTTTAAGAATTACTCTTTTTCTTGTATGACAAAGAAAAAAAATCAAGTGTGCTATGAACGATTAAATCATTCTGAACTATTCGTAATTTTGTGTTTCTGGATGACAGTTTTGTTTGATTGGTAATTCAGTGAAATGACCTGTTTTGTTGGTTGTGTTTATGTATCTATAGTGTGTATAAGTGTGTATGAATGTAATTGTGTGGACCCCAGGAAGAATACTCAATGCTTGCACTGGTGCTAATGGGGATCCTAATAAAGAAAAAGAATTAGCGGCTATGACCTCTGAAGGCATCCCAGCCTGCTATTCCCAGCCTCTCTTCCATGAGGTGAAAATGTATCCAGAGGCAATCCAGTCTCTATGATGTTCAACAGCATGTACCCATTAAAGGCAGTGCATGGAGGAGTGCGCACACACGCATAAACACACATGTATACACACATGGCAACGTACAAACGCTTGCACACACTCACACACACACAAACACACAGATCCAGGGCTCTAACTCGCAGTCTGCATTGATCTCCCCTGTCATATATCATTAATGAGGGTATTAAATCCATGTTTAGGAAGCAGAAGGCTGGCTTTAAGTGGGGTTTGCTGGAGGAGCTCATAACACAAAAAGACCCTCGCTGAAATCTCCCCCAAGGAAGGGCCACTCTCTGGCTCTCTTTGGCTGAGGAGCACATTAACGGAGTGATGTCATGGTGGCTCATATCACTGCTACTGTCCAGGGACAAGGGAAGGAGATTTTCAAGTCTGTGACCCATAAAGTGACCCTGAGCCGGCTAATGATGATGGACAGAAATCACCATAAGCAGGACTAAATATTTCATGTGTAAAACTACCATTTAAAAAACTTGTGCGACTAAATTTTACTTTGCTCATATTTGTTGAAATGTTTTAATATTGTAAGCAGCAAGCAGCAAAATGAAGGTTCCTCCTTATGCAAACCTTGTCATACTGTACACCAGCTATATTGATCAGTCTAAAATTCTCCCCTATGCGCCTCACCCCCGGGTTATCATCGCATCATTATCATCCGGAGTTTGGGGAGACGCTACAGTATGATATGGCAAATGGACTTGCTATTGATTTTGACAGAGAGGGAGAGAGTGGCAGATGGAGAGGAAGTCAAAAGGGAACATCTGGAAGGGGACATGGAGGAAGGGTGCGTGAAGGGCCGCGGGTGTCAGACGATACAGGATAGCACAAGGAACACACACCATCCTGTTGAAATCTGACAGAGAAGTAGAAGCAAGAGCTTCTGCAGGACAAATATTTGAAATCCGAGCCGCGGCGAAAATAAGCAGAATACGTCTCTTCGTATTCTTTTCATCACACACGATCAAAAAAAACAACACAAAATGTCCATTTTTATCTCGTCTTAAAGGAACGCAAAAGACTGCCGCACTTTATACCACATTAGAAAATAGCAACTTTGCTCTCACTAATCCCATTATGAGAGGGAATTTTGCTTTGGAGTGTAGCTGAGGTGTTAATGTGATGAGCAGCGTGAGAGTTGAAAAAAATAAAATAAAAATGGGGCAATCCTTCCTTTCGGGAAAGGGATATCCTGAGGCACGGCTATATAGACCTTAAGTGCTGACAAAGAAGATATTGTGTTTTTCCAGTAATCCTTTTAAACACCGCAGGGCAGAGGCATACAGTTCATTTCAGAGTAATGCTGTTAAATTTCATTGAAGAAAGACTCCCATCGTGATCTTATCATTCATTTATTACGAGCCAGATAGAAGAAGGTGAATATTCATACACTTACAAGTCAGAGTCTGCTTTTGCGAAAGGAAAAATGTCTGAGAAAGTGAAATAATGGCAGCAGTTCCTTTAGAATCAGGTCATCCCCACACGCCAAAAGGCCAATATTTTTTTTCCTCCTTTCCTCCCACTGGCTCGGTTTGTTTTGTTCTGCTTGATTAACCAAGAATGCTGGAAACTGTATGTATTGTTTCCGCACCATGAGCAGTGTCTAAAATATTTGCTGTGCATTAAATACTTTAGCAGACAATCAAAATCCTTTCAGCACTCCCCATTACTGTGAATAGGCTTAAGGGGAAATAATGTGCTGGGCATGCTGGTTTCGGAAAACATGTCAACAATTCATCGTCGGTGGAGTTTCTCGCTGTCAGGTGAAGCTTACTAGGGGCTACGATTAGCGCGGATTTGTGTGATGCACCATAACCTTGACACTGAACTGTGAAACAGCTTCACGCAACATTCCAAAGCACCTGTCAATCACCTCACACCTACATGGATAAATACCCATCTGCTAAGGCGGCGCTTTGAAAGAAGTGGTACAATGAGTTCTGTGTGGCTGTTTTAGTTACATCAGGAATATGTTTTGAAATATATAAACGGCTGTGTTCTCAGTTCTTGCATCACAGCTGAGACTGTGGCGTGCAAAAGTCAACATTACTGACAAATTGACCCTCATAGTTTGCCTGCAGGGATTGAGTTTGGGGATTGTGGTCGACTTTAACTGACATCAAGACGGAATGAAGTGTCAAAGGTCCAGTGTGTAGGATTTAGGGGGGTGTATTTGCAGAAATGGAATATAATAAGTGGGTTTTCTTTAGTTTATGATCACCTGAAAATAAGTATTGTGATGCTTTCATTACCTTAGAATGAGGAGTTTATATCTACATAAGGAGCTGGTCTTCATGTACAGAGATCGCCATGTTGCACTGCCATGTTTCTATAGTAGCCCAGCAAGGACAATCCCAACTCTGGCTCTAGACTCTAGATCCATTCGGGTTTTTGCGTCAGCCGGCGTAGTTAAAAGCCCCATTTTTCTTGTTCTCAACAACATAACAGCTGTAATGCATCCAGTGTGGAATACCAAAATACAAAAACGTGCATGCTGTCCATTTTTAGCCTCCTGCTTCCACTTTGTGAGTATTAGGTGTCTAGAAATTAAGGAAGCAAAGGCAATAGCATTCGAATAGTGCCGAGGTAGAGGTGTATTCTCTGGAACTGCTCCGAAAATTGCAATTAGTGGGGAAGGGCCAAATTTGACTCCAAAAACCACTGAAAAAAACACTGATTTCTTAACGTGAAACTGCTTTATTCAGTGTCTTTACCTTTTTAAATCCCTGGGTCTGTTTGCTTTTCGGAGGAGACCTCTGCAGATAATTCAGCTCCCAGTAAAAACCTCCTGAACGTCTGGATCTGAAGTTACCACAGGAAAAAGGTAAGCACACATTAGCAGGTGCTGGATGACCTGCCGAACAGCATTGGACAAACACCGATTTGTAACATGAAACTGCTTTATTCAGTGTTTTTACCCGTTTTAATCACCTGGTCCATTTGTTCTGGAGAGGAGGAGACCTCTGCAGATAATTCGGCTCCCAGTAAAAACCTCCTGAACGTCTGGATGTTAAGTAACCAGAGAAAAAAGGTGAGCACACATCAGCAGGTTCCAGATAAGCGACCCGTCTGTGACCTACCAAACAGCATTGGAGAAACACCAATTTGTAACACAAAACTGCTTTATTCAGTGTTTTTACTGGTTTAAATCCCTGGATTTGTTTGTTTTGTGGAGGAAGAGACCTCTGCAGATAATTCAGCTCCCGGTAAAAACCTCCTGAACATCTGGATCTTAAGTCACCAGAGAAAAAAGGTGAGCACACATTAGCAAGTCCCGGATGAGCGGCCCATCTGTGACCTGCCAAACAGCATACTGTAGGAGAAACACCGATTTGTGACATGAAACTGCTTAATTCAGTGTTTTTACCGGTTTAAATCCTGTTTGTTTTGAAGAGGAAGAGACCTCTGCGGATAATTCAGCTCCCCATAAAAACCTCCTGAAAGTTACCAGAGAAAAAGGTAAGCACACATAAGCATGTGTCGGATGAGTGGCCCATCTGTGACCTGCCAAACAGCAGAGGAGAAACACTGATTTGTAATGTGAAACTGCTTTATTCAGTGTTTTAACCGGTTTAAACCCCTTGGTCTGTTTGTTTTGTAGATGAAGAGACCTCTGTTGATAATTCAGCTCCCGGTAAAAAACCTCCTGAACAATGAACTCTGACAGAATTCTAACTGGGAGACGTTTCAGCTCGTACACACTGTTCCTTTAAATACCTTATACTCTTTGCCCTTCACTTTCTCAGCGTGGACCTTGAGAAACTACTGCCAGCTGCATCGGATGTTGGCAGGGCTCTCTCCTCGTCACTAGACTTTCTGACTAGACCGTCTTTTCCTTACCACCAGCACAGGTGGATCCTCCACTGGAGCCCGCTCTGTTGTTGAAGCTTTGTCTGCGGCGAGAGCGCCATTAACAGTAGAGGTTATGTGAAATGTGAGGGAGGGAGGAAACACATTTTTCAATACATTAATTTTCGGGAAGCATCTTTCACAAATGTCTCCGTTATTAGCTGACCTGTGGGAAGGGGTTGAATGAGTTTCACCCAGCGTTCAAGGTAGGATAGCAGCGTTTAGGAAGGGCGTAGGTCAGAGAGCATTCGTTTTCGTAAAACTGGCTTTAATCACTCCTGTGCCACTTGTGCTTTGGTTGAACTGCAGTGTGTGTGTGTGCATGTATGAGTGTTTTAGGACCATTAAAAAGACAACATTTGCTTCTGCACCTAATTAAATCTGCATACTTCACAGTACTTTGCTCTTCTTCAACATTTCTAACACATATACAGGATGTAAAGTCAGACTAACTACAGTAGCCAAGAGGAAAATAAAAAGGAAATAAACCAATTAACAGTTAGACGCCTGTTTGAATTTACTGCAGCTTTTTTAACTGGAACTTTTCCCTGCCGACGTCTGCACATACAACATCTCATGGCAGAGAGATACAGGAAGTCTGGCTGCTTTGCCAAGGGAAACCGGAGGTGTCACGAGGGCACCCCACCGAGAGGAAAGATGGGCCGAGGTGTGGTGGAGTAGTCAGAGCACCTCACAGGGGACCAAAAAGGATTTCACACCAGTTGTGTCCAATTGTTTCGGCTTATCCCAGAATATATCGCTGGTTATTAACCAACTCCACCTCGCTGGCAGGAGTTTGAAAGCTAGAGAGCAACAGTCCTAATGGGAAGCTTATGCACCAATGAAAATTATAATTGCCCAGAATGCTTTTGTAAAAACACTGAGTGGCGTTTCTGTTGTCATGAAGCTCACAGGATTAATACCCCGGCCTCGCCTCCCGCCATTCCTCCTGGATTAAGGCTTTGGCAGGGCGGTGAAGCTGTCAGTCAGCAACATGTCTGGACTCATCATCCACTAATCATCAGAGTTTATGAAAGTCTCTCACCTCTGACAGGTTAGGATGACTGATACCTCACAGCAGCAGGCCCCACTGCCTCAACATGCACTTTAGATCCCATCTGAAGCCTCCAAATCAAAACAGGATGAAATGGCCACACTCCGATTGCTGAGTGTTTGGGAATAATTCCCCCATGGGCAGATTAAAAGGGTATTTTTTCTGGTTTGTGCCTTGATGGAATTCACCATGTAGCGTTTGACAAAGGCTGGCATTCTCTTTGACGTCTCTTCATCCGGCGCTCTGTGCCATCAGGGCTCTGGAGGGTGGGAGATGAGTGGCGTGGTGAGGTACACATTTGCCTGCTGGTGTGACGTAAGGGCAGTGTTTGTGCGACATCATAAATATGCATGTTGCTTCGTGCGATAACAGGGGCATTTATGATGTTGGAGTGACAGTATTTGCACTTTTAGAGGTCATTTACCTGTCATCCACTGTGACAGTAGGGACGAACAAGGCAGGGGACAACAACTGCACATCAAGTCTACCGGACAGGATGATTTTAAAGGCTTTGAGTGGCTGGGTGCGGTGGTGTAGCAGAGGGTATACGCAAGTGCACAGGGTATATCCAACTCTTTTTCCACAGTATACCTACCTATCATCCAAAAAGCCATTGGACTATATAGTAGAGTACACTTCCTATCTACCTAGTAGTCAACCCTGCTCATCAACTACCACGACACCACTGGCTGGGGGTATCTAATAAATTCAAATTTACAAATTTAACTTTTGAACTTAAATTATCATGAATCCTTTTACAAGTTTCTCAAATTTGTTGGATTTTTTCCGATCAGTGTCCCGACACATTTGCCATTTCAACATTCCATACTATTCCAGACTCCAATTTTCAGACTTCTCAAAAGATTTTTCGAACCATATTTCACATCTGAGTACAAAAAACAAGATTTTTATCAAGTAATGATAAAATACAACTGTTAAGAAGTATCTTACATTTTGACCATCTATACTATAATGTTGTAAAATAATTGCTAGAAGATTGCAGCTAGGTAGCTCATACAAATCAATTAACACAATATTGCATTAAAAAAAAACCCATTATATTATTGGTCCCCCCCCAATATTTTTTAGTCTCTTTTACAAATAAGAACTGAAAATTAGTTGCAAAAAGTAAAATAATTTAATGTTTAGGGCATCTCTGCAGCCATGTTTACTTGCTGTATCCCTGGAAACAGCTATAAACGCAACCATAAAGGTGTTGTTTCCTAAAGCAAAAAAGTTGGTTCTCTTTTTTTTGAGAACTACATATAATAAATCTTCACTTCAGACAAGCTTAATATTTGGTTATTTGTCATGCTATGTATATATGCAATCGAAAGGTATTGCTTCATTTTCTTTCAAACTTACCTAAAGTTATAAGGCAATTAGGGAAGAGCTGTTTTGCAGGTGTGCATTCAGTCAAACGCCATATTCTTGCCTTACTTTCGATGACATCAAGCTCACTCTGGCCTGCACTCTCACTCATTTTGGCTGCGCTAGCTTCCTGTTTCAAACGCCATGAAAAACCTTTGCTAGAATGATAAATCTTTTACTTTGAAATCCTGAATTCCATACTTTAGAAGACAGAATAGAGGCAGTAGTCTGGAAACCCAAATATTTTTCCCAAATAACCCAAATAATATTTTTTTAATCATATATACTGTACAGGACTATTAATACCATTTTCACACCACCAAATGTCCCCCGCCTGACTTCCTTGGATTAGAAAAGTAGTCTTAAACACATGTAGTAGTTTAGGAATGATTAAAATGTTGTGGCCAGAGAAAAAAAATCAGGAAATGTGAAGAAAACAGATCAAAGTCTAAATGAAGAAAAACAGACAAAAACTTTGACTCCAAGTATTTATAATACTACCCCAAAAATATTTGTGTTTATTAAAAAGAAAGAAAGAAAAGAAATCAGAAGTCGAAAAAAGAATAGCAAGAAAAAGGACCAAAAAAACCCACACAATTTTCTTTGTCTCCCTCTTTCTCTCCCAGATACTGTCCATAAGCTGATTGGGGTTAATGCACTGGACAATAGCTCAGCACTGCACTTCTGTTCTGCATTATTATGCTCCTTTTTTGGGACAGTGTGGTGCTACTTTGGAGTACACACCAGCCCTCACCTCAAAATAATATTTCCCAGACCCAAACACCATGTGGTATCACTCGGATGGAAGAGTAGCAAGGCTGATATCATCAAGCCTCGTGACCTGAAGCTTGTCCTATGAACGTATGAAACCATTATAAAGATGTCTGGTCTGTGACACTGTGCCTGTTCACCTTCTGTGAACTGTAGCTGCAGCAAAGAAGTAAGCATTAGTTATAATTAATAACTTCTGAATACATCAAGCAGGAGCATATATATATATTGGTTTATTGAAATAAATAAGTTGTATTAAGAGATTCTGTGAGGACATTTTGCATTTTATGGAATATATTCAACAAAAGAATGACAACACTGTCCGACAAGTTCAGACAACAAACTGAACAGGAAACATCAAATACTGTAGATGATGTCATCTTAAAGGCAAGCAGAGGCAGAGATGGATGAGTCCTTTCCTTGGTCGACACAAGGTCAGTTTGATGAGCCCCGATGAGTTCTGGACATCAATGTGCCCCAGCTGCAACCCCGTCTACTCCCCTGTCCCGCCTCAGACGGATCATGTGATGTGCAGAGCTATGTCCAAACGAACACAGGTGCTCTGATTCGTCCTGCATGTTCCAGCACAAATCCAGGCATCCAGGGAGCCGCGTTACCCCTCCCAAAAGACCATCTGCCCCGGGGAGACACTGATCCTGTGGATCTAATGTCAACACCGAGGGGATGTTTGGGAGCAATGGTGGAATCTTAAGTATTGAGTCAGAGGTATGGGCGTGTGTGCAAAAGACGGCAGGGTAAGGGATAGGATTTCTTTGCAATCACTGAGAAGGTATATTCAATGTAAAGGTATTAAAAAAATGCAACAGCTGAGTAATAAATAATGTGTGCTGTGGGATATCGACACTGATGGAGGAAGTATTCAGATGCTTCAGTAAAACACTGTGAAAATACTATGATACAAGTGAAAATCCTGTGTTGAAAATGTAACTGTAGCTCCTTTCACAACAACACAGACACAGGTTGGTTCCCTCTTGTCATGCCTTGAAAACTATTTTTAAGAATAAACACAATGGAGTATGTATCAATACAGTGTACAAAGTGTAACATGACAGAAAACAAAATGGCCGTCAGCACAAACATGGGAAACAAAGTGAAATAAAATACCTTGTTGGCTGCTTGTCATGAAAAGAGTTTCCCAAAGCTCTTAAAGTTCTTTAAACATCTCTCCGACTATCTTTCCAACTGTCTTTCCGACCATCCACTTTGGCCTCAGACATTAACAAAACAAAAAGTCAAGCCTAGCTACGAGTTCCCCCACAGAAATACAGATAAGTAAACAATGAACTAATGCCTTAGCTTCAACCTTTGCAGTCATACCCTTGAGAGGTTATACACCTTTATGTGATGAGCCACGCCCTCCGCAATATTCATTGCCTTATAGAAGCTCAGTGTTTTCCAACTTTTGCCAAGAGGGAACTTTAGATATTGGTCCCTAGATTATGTTCACTGAGTTTCATGCAGATCGGTCAAACTTCCTAGGAAGAGATCGATTTTAAGTGTTTTCCAAAAAATTCAAAATGGCGGAAAATCTATATAACCATAAAAGTAAAAGTTATGGGTTCTTGAGGCAAATTTGTTCCTCATGAGGAGAGGCATCTCTGTGCAAAGTTTCATGTCTCTACGACATACAGGGCATGAGATATGCCCATTCAAAGTTTGCAATTTCAATCGGTTGCTATAGCGCCCCCCTTTGGCCAATTGATGTAATATTGCTGCATTCGCATCCTCCCATGACCCTCTACCACTGTGCCAAAAGTCAGTGAGGAGAAAAATGTGGAACAGACACACACACACACACAGCCACTGACAGACAGAGTTTTTGTCATTATATAGTAAGATTAATTAGAAAATGACTTAAACATTTATCATAATAGTTGTCGATTAATTTCCTGTGAGTTGGCTAATCGATAAATAGCTTCAGCTATACTCGTATAAACTGTTGGGTAGTAAAATCTATAACAAAACATCATATTTTATAAAATTTTCTTTTGTTTTTTTTCAATGCGAAAATCTTAATTAGTAAAGTAACTAACGATATCAGATAATTGCAGTAAATTAAAAAGTACAATGTTTCTCTCTGAAATGTTATGGAGTACAAAGTAGTGGCAGAAGAGACTCAAGTAAAGTGCAAGTACTTCAACTTTGTACTTAAGTATAGTAGTTGAGTAAATGTACTTAAGTACACTCCACCACTGGATATTATTGCTTAATAACAGCACTCTTTGTAATTCAGCTTACATATTTGGTTTCATATTCCACCACTATTTTATCAATGAATAAAAAACAAGTGAATGAAGATAAATTGTAACTACGTAGATAATGGAGGAGGGTCATTCAGGAAAACTGCATAAAGATTTAGAGAGACTACCGATCACACGTGTCAGTAAGTCGAAAAAATGATAAAGTCCACCATAACCAAACCCTGCTGTGCCGAGACTCACAATAGCTCCCTGTTTCCCTTCTTGGATACAAGTCTCAACAGTCTCCTCTCACTGGGTCAAAGTGTCACATGGCACAAGCCCAAACACAGGCCTACAGTAAATAGAGAGCGCTTCAGAGTGCTCAGAGCCCTGCTGCGGAGGGACAGTGTTTGGATAGGCACTCCCTGTCTCATCCACATGGGCTGAAATGTTGAATTAATGAGCTCATGTGCGGCATGTTAGATTTATCTCGCAGCGCTGCTCCGTCTCCCCGGCCCGGGCGCTCTCCATCATGCCGTGGGTCTCTCACCACAACATCCACCCAATTGCTGATAACTTTGAAGTTTATATGCAAAAGCAAACAACTGCTGGGGCACTTGAACCTGACTCTGTGACAGGCGGAAACATTTATATGATGTTGTCATTTTTTTTGTCAGTTTTTTTTCCTTGTTTACAGAGCTAGGAGGTAGGAAGTCGTAGCCTCGGGCTTTTGCTTGGAGTAAGTCCATTGTCAGTGTGTTATGAGCTAACAGGATTAGCTGTGTGTGTGTGTGTGTGTGTGTGTGTGTGTGTGTGTGTACTGGAGTATATGCATAACTGTACGTTCTGAAAAAATTCAAATACTGACAATGCCTACGGGAGAATGAAGTAATACTTATGCATAGTGTGTATATTTACTGTAAAGAAAAATTGGGCAGGGAGGAGGTGGATGCCGGAAAAACAATTTCCCCATTCCTCTTGCTGCCTCGGGCTGGGGCTGAGCTGTCCCTGGCATGGGCCCCAGGCACTGAGAGTGGAGATACACTCCCTAAAATTATCGGCCTGGAGAATAAGTACAAGTCTATCATCGCTCAGCTGAAAGACTCATTAGGGCTAGAGGAAAGACGGAGGAGTCGGAGGATGGTGCAAGTTTGTTTGCGTATGAGTGTGTGTTCGAGAGGAATCGGGGAGAGTATGATCAAAAGCGAGGGGGAGGCAGGAAATGATGCAAGGCTGTAAAAAGACAAACTGCTGGTGATGCTTATTTTCACTGCACTCAACACTAAAAATGGACTGAGGTCTGAGGCCCCAAAAGGTTGGGAGCTGATGCCTCGGACGTGACCCGGCACTACAAATAGCCCCCCTGCCCTGTCTAAACGTCATTGTTTGAGTTCCGTCTGGAATACAGATAGTTCCTATGGGGTCAGGATCCCAGGAGATGGATATTTCCCTCATGTCCATATCTATAGAGGAAAGGAAATATTAAACAACTCCACCGCACATTGATATTTCTGCCCACTGGTGTTTAGAGTGTTTCCTGACTGAAATCCTGCAGACCCAGGAAAGGCACTACAACCTAAAGGTGCATAGCCAGCTCTACTCATCTTTACTTAAACAAAAATAACACACAGAAATAGAAAATGATAGCGGAAAAGAGGTTAGGAGCCAGAGAAAGAGGGTTAAAAAGGACCTATTATGCTCATTAACAGGTTCATACTTGTTCTGGTAGAAAACCAAAATACATGTTTGCATGTTTTAATGGTCAAAAACGACTTTATTTTTGTCATAATATCTGTGCTGGAACACCTTTATTTACCCTCTGTCTGAGAAGGCTCCATTTTAGCACCTGTCTTTTTATACCCCCCTTCCAAAAAAGCCCTGTCTGCTCTGACTGGTCAGTATTTCCCAGTCGCTACATGTAGCAGTGTACTTGCAGCAGGGAAATGAATGAGAGTTGTGGCAAAATTTGGGAGAAATTAAAAAAGATCTGCAACCAAGACTACATGTTTCCCTGACATTAGGATGTAGCTACATGTAGCAGTGTACTTGCAGCCAGGGTATGACTGTGAACAGGGACACTTCCTCCCTTGAAATAATCAGTAAAAGCTTCAAAACACAACTAGACATGTTCCAGCAGGAATATGATATGAAACTGAGGGGGAAATTAAGAACATCTGCCACCAGGATTACATGTTTCCCTGATCTCTGCATGTCACTACATGTAGCAGTGTACTTGCAGCCAGGGTATGATTGTAAATAGGGACACTTCCTCCTGTTACAAATCAACAAAAGCTTCAAAACACAAATTGACATGTTCCAGGAGATATATGATCTGAAATCAGGGAGAAATTAAAAACATTTGCAACCAGTACTACATGTTTCCCTGATGTTAGCATGTAGCTACATGTAGCAGTGTACTTGCAGCCAGTAAATGACTGTGAATAGTGACACTTTCTCCCATTAAAAATCAACAATAAAAGCTTCAAAACACAACTGGACATGTTGCAGCAGGAATATGATCCGAAATCAAGGAGAAGTTAAAAACATCTGCAACCAGAACCACGTTTTACTGACGTTAGCATGCAGCTACCTGTAGCAGTGTACTTGCAGCCAGGAAATGACCGTAAATAGTGGCACTTTCTCCCATTAAAAATCAGCAGTAAAGGCTTCAAAACACATTTGGACACACTGCAGCAGGAATATGATCTGAATGCTTTTCTAACGTAGCATGTAGCTGCATAGGCTATGTAATGTAAACACTTGCAGTAGTGTGCCTGGTGCAGATGACCATATAAAGAAATTGGTTACAATCTATCAGCTTGTAGCCAACGCTGAAAAAAACATTATTCAAAATGGTCTAAAGAGGCTTTTGCTCACAGAGATTACTTTTACATACGTTTACCTCATTATTTGAAACTTTGGCCATGTTAAATATGAACATCTGACATTGTACCATTATTAATATATTTGAAAGAAAATAAGAAAAATCATAATAGGTGCCCTTTAAACAGACAAAGACAGAGGTAGCAACACTCTCAAACAGGAAGCTACAAGAGGCGACGGGCAGACATCAAACTGTCAGTGTCAGTCTATATGCAGTGTCTCCATAAACTGCTGGATGCAGACAGGCCCAGCATGAGGCCAGGGCCCCCAGTCTGCAGAGCGTTCCACTATAGCGAGCCCAGGGGAGTCCTGAGCCAGGTAAAGTACTATCCCAGCCCCAGCTCTGTCTTCTGCAACTAGAATCACAACCTGTCTAACAGAGGAGACAGAGCACTTCCACCACTGTCTCTCAGAGTCATTAACAATCTTCACTCAAAAAGATTTATAACCTCGTGATAAATGCGCGTGTGACTAAGTACAGTAAAGACACTTCCAAGCATAACAGTTTATTTTTCGTTCCACGACTGGCTGGACTGCGCCTCGCTCTCTGCAACTGGTGGACAAAAATCCCACTGTTTTATAAAATGTAAGACAAAGCCAAGTCCTGTGCGTCATTTTCCATCTCATACCAAGTCCTTATACGGCATTTATTTAAAGGGTTAGTTCAAAAATGTAATTTAAACAATAGTTTACAAAAAACACTTTGTCTTTTCTGGTTAGAACGGGTTTTGAGATTTTTCCTCCCTGCCTAGTACAAATTCCAATATTCAGCAGCAAACTATATACATGGCTTGGTGCCACTAATGCTAAGTGAGAAAATATTGAATCCGGGCATTAAAGTATATTTGAGTTAACCTGTGCTTAATGCTAATATATGTGCTTCACTACTAAAGTAAGATACAGATCTATTTAAGGTAACAGAAACCCATAAAGTGCATGATGTGCAGCATTCATGTGCAGTTTTAAGTAATCTGATCATGACATCAAATGTAGCCAACCTGCAGTAAACACACAGCGTGCACACAAACACACAATCCCACACAGTGCTATCTGGCACAGAACAGCAGCAGGTAATGTGAAGCAGTTCCAGGACTTAGTGCTGCTTAGATGGCTCCATGCCTTGAGGGCCTGCTAAACACTGCTCCCTTGGCTAAAGCCCCGGAGAGGAAGAACGAAGGAGAAATCGGTGGCTGAGCTCATCCAGGCCTGCAGCACAGAGCAAATACTGAAGCTAACCCTCACCTGTCCATGAAGATCCCCTTTACCTCCATGTGTGTGGTGTGTGTGTGTGTGTGTGTGTTGGTGCGTGTGTGTGTGTGTGGGTATAGACATGCATTGTGTATGAGGGGATGAGGAGCATGTGTGCACTCATGTGTGCGCCAAGAAAGTCCTTGCCAAAAGCACAGCTGCCTTCATTCTGACGCATGGTTCCATTCCATCTGATCTATCTATCCAGAAAATGAACAACCCGCTTTTTTTTTCTCCCATGGTGTCTTTCTCTGACACCACCCCTCCTTCACCTCTCTCTCTCTCTTTCTAAATTCTCTTTATCTCATAATTTCTTCCAGTCCTGCCGCCTGACTCTTTCCTGCAGTCTCAAACTGTGCCGGGGACACAACCTGGAGCTCCTAGCCCTCCTCTTGGAATGCCATTAATCCCAACATTCCCATCTCTGTCTAAAGTGAGATCATTAGACTGCTCGCTGGCTGTGGAGTTAAGAGACATATTCTGATGAAAACATCCTGCTGCCTGCTCCTCCTTTCTCTTCCCTCTGTACAATATGTTGCTGGTGTGGGCCGGAGGTTTAGGATGGACGAAGGGGCGGAGGGAAGAGGGTGCTGTCTGCCCAACACCGCTTTTTATATTCCCCAAACATCTGCAGAAAAATCTACTCTCACTACAAATGGAAAACCTAAAGGGACAAAACTGTTGTTTTTTTTGGCACTTTGAACACATCTAATGATTTTCTCTGTATGGTGTGCAGCGCAATAACAAGTTGGCATATGTCGGATAAAAAAAGGAAAAAAGGATACTGAAAGTGCAGCACAAGGATGCGGTTTGAAAAAATACGGATGCCTCAGAATCCCTCTGGGTGTATTAATTACAGTGTTTGGTACATCACACTTGATATACCATAAACTCAGAAAGGGAAATACATCAACACAATGTGCATGCTCTCCAAGAGTCTAAGTCAACATTGTTCAACATATCCTCATGAAACGCTTCTTATGATATCTAATGAATTAGTGCCACACAAACATTACAATTCTCATGTGTCATTTTCAATTTCAACCAATTTTTTTCTAGGAAAAAAAAAAGAATTTAATGGGTTAGTTAACCAAAATTTTCAACCCATCCTCATATAATGGTTTGTATGCTATCCAATGAATTAGCACCCTATGAAAAATGCCGTCACATCACGCACTTGCGTAGGTTAGGTTTAGACAATTAAAGTTACATTGGCTAGGCTCAGAAAAGTAAAGTTACGGAAGTTAGGTTTAGGAAAAGAAACATGGTTGGGCAGTGTCACATTACGTATGTTTATACGTAGGTTCGGTTTGGGCAAGCAAAGTTACATGGGTAGGGTTAAGGAAAGTAGAGATACATAGGTTAGGTTTAGGAAACCATAATTACATACAGGAGGTTTGGTTCATCAAAGTAAAGTTACATAGATAAGGTTTAGGAAAAAACATGGTTGGGCGTTATTACCTCACATACTTAGCATAAAGTCACATACTTCACATAAAACTATAGGTTAGGTCAAGGCAAGTAAATTTATGGAGGTTAGGCTCAGGAGAGTAAAGTTACATTGATAGGTTTAGGGAAAAAGGACATGGCTGGGCGACGTCAAGTTACGTATGTTTGTAGATTCGGTTCAGGCAAGTAGTACATGGGTTGGGTTTAGGCAAGTGAAGATACGTAGGTTAGGTAGGTTTAGGAAACCAAAGTCTTGTAGGTTTGGTTCATCAAAGTAAAGTTACATAGGTTAGGTTGAGAAAAAAAAATATGGCTAAACACTGTCATACTACATATTTAACATTAAGTTACGTTGATAAACTTAGGAAAAGAAACATGGTTGGGCATCGTCATGTTACGTATGTTTGTAGGGTTCAGTTCAGGTAAGTAAATTTACGTGGGTAGGGTTAAGGCAAGTAAAGACACATAGGTCTGGTTCATCAAAGTAAAGTTACATAGATTAGGTTTAGGAAAAAGACATGGTTGGGCGTCGTCACCTTACATCCTTAATGTAAAGTCATGTACTCCACATAAAACTACGTAGGTTCAGTTACGGCAAATTAAGTTACATAGGTTAGATTTAGGAAACCAAAGTCTTGTAGGTTTGGTTCATCAAAGTAAAGTTACATAGGTTAGGTTTAGAAAAAAATGGCTGGGCATCGTCATTCTACATACTTAACATAAAGTTACACTGAGAGGTTTAGGAAAAGAAACATGGTTCTGCATTGTCACGTTAAGTGCTTAATGTAAAGTTACTTACTTCACATTAAGTTACGTAGGTTAGGTTTAGGAAAGTAAAGTTAGGTAGATTAATTATAGGAAAAAAGTGACGACATAACTTAAAATAACTCAAAGTTCATTGGGTTTCACACAGGACATAAACACCGGTCTCCTGAGAGAAAGTCCTGTGTTTGTTTGACCCATCCACTACGTCAACCTGCCTCCTCACTCAGACTTTTGCTCTTTATACTACGTTCTTCTTAACTCCTATCAGTGCACTGGTCGTGTGATCACAGCCTTCACAAATACGTGGGTTAAACACAAATTCTGGTGCATTACTTTTTGTAGGAAAGAGAACAGCTTGCATTGTTTTTCTATCATCTGCTTTGAATATAAAATTTGAAAATTGAAGGCAGTAAGCGTGGATGAACGAGGGAAGAGCCTGAAACAGTCAGATTACTTCAGCTCCCACAGGGCCTGATGGATCCCTGCTTATTGATGAGAGCGAATGATCAAAGGGGGGGTGGAGGACTGCAGCTTAATAGCTGGAGACCTGGAGGTCCCCCTCTACTGTACAAATGAACTCCCACATTTGCTGGGCTGTCGTCAATGGGTACAGACGAGAGTGATTTTCTGGTGACGGCTGGTGCACGGATTCTAGGTGTATGCATTTTGCACTATTGAAGAAGGATATACCCAGATTATATGTCTGTCTTTAGCACAGCAACGTGCTTGCATAGAGATTGTAAATATCATCTGCACAATTGTTTCTATTATATTTCTGAGGCGTGCTCTCACGTTGTCTGTCTCTGCCTCTATAATCAATAACCAACCTGTCATTTTTACATCTTTTGTTAACGTACCTAAATTAAATTCTGCTTTCAAAAGACTTCATAGGATGCATTCATTCAAAATAAACAGTGTTCCTTTCTGACTGTAGGTTCTCGTGCAATCTGATCCAAACCAAATGAACAAATAAAAGCCTTTTACAGAACGCCGCGACTCAATTAGGCCTTTTAACCGAACCACGGCAAATAAATCACTTTGTTGATCAATGTCTTCAATAATTAAATGCTGGGCAATAGCTTTTCTGTTTTGCCGCTGTCAATACTGCTGAAATTTATTTCTCTCCGGCCGTACAGGAAGTCAATTTTTACAACCCTTCGATTTTCGACTGTGAAAGCAAATAATTTGAATGCAGCAGTGAGGGGGGAATTAAACAGTCTGCGGTGTAACTGCAGATGGTGATGTCTTTACAGGGGCTTTCTTTTTTTTCTTTTTTTCTGCTGCAACGTTAATCAATAGCTGAATTTAGATATACCCTGCAGTCCAAAACCCCATGCACTACGCTTGAGGAATGCTGGTGCACAATGCCCGAGACTCTGCACCAGGATATGAATATGATATAACCATCCAGTAGTGGTGCTATCCACAGTAGTAATCTAACATGATGAAATACATCCTCTGAAAGCATTTCAGAAAGTTTTCTGCAAGGGTCTGATTGTGTCTCATGCTGTAGTCTCCCTCTGGACAGGACTGTATATCATTATTTTCTCCTAACCTCGGGCTATTTACTACACTTTACACTGACGAAATAACTTACTTTCAATCGGCAACCCTTGCCCTCTTTGTAAGGTAATTTCCCTTGCTGAGAACGGAGCAACCAGAGGAGGAAGCAAAGGGACAAATTATCCTCAGTGTCTAGACGGGTACACGGGTAACAACAAAGACTAACCTCTACAGAGAGCACATCTGAAGAAAAGACAGGCACACAGTCAAATCTCTAGGCTTCATCCCAAGGTTTGCACAGAGTCTACGCAATATACAGTATCTGTAACCACACTAAAGCAAATAATCACAACAAACAGAAATAAATAATGAAGTTGTCATGCAATGGAAGGAAGAGTACGCGGTGAACATAAATCACACAAGTATCACAATGCAGCACCTCCTTCAACAGGGGTCCCTGGGGAAGGGTCTGGGCTGACTTAGATCCTGGACTCTCTCACAGCTATGTAAATCATACCTGCCCTACTAGACCCTCCACCAGACCCCAACAGCCCCCTCCAGACACGACTCACAGCTCCCCTGTTTGACTGTTAATTCAACCCAGAAATACAGCCGCAGAGCCCGTGGCTCCGACCTAAGTCTCAGAGGAAGCTCTCTAACCCCAGCCGCAAAGCTCCAGACCTCTAACCTTAGCCCCTTCTGCCGCAGCCCCGAGCCTTTCGCTTCAGTCACAGTTGCGAAGCCGAAGCGGCGGGGTCTTAGTAGCATCTCACCTCCGAATCCCACATTAATCATGAGATCCGGCCCTTCAGTCTCAGTCCCCTTTTCAAAACTCAAAGCACAGCATGATAAAGTGACACTGTCACATCAACTTTGACTCCCAATTCCTCGAAAAGCACAAGAATAAATACACATGTCAGATGAGAAAAAATGCTGGGTAGGTAGGTGGGGAAAGAAGAGTTAAAAAGTTTAGCTTCACAGGCCATATTTGATCCTTCCAGACACTTCATTGGGAGCCCAGCAGGAGGAGGGGGAAAAAAGAGCTGTTGATGGAATGCAGCCATTTGGTTGACCCTGTGGCCGTCTTGGGGAGGAAGGCCGGAGACAGGTAGATATATGGCCAGTTTGTTATTGTGAATTCCAGATCCTGTGATTATCTCCGACTCTCAACCTTCTGGAGTTTTTTAATCTGGGGATTCCTGAGACAGTTCACTCGCAGCGGCTGACGTCGCTTGTTGCTCACCTCTCTCTGACCCCCCTCTTGACTGCCCTAACACTGCACACACACACACACACACACACACACACAAACACACACAAGCTGCAGGATTCCCTGTTTAAGAAAAAAAAAGAAAGGGAGGAGGAAAAAAAACAGTACCTTACAGATTCCAGGGCCAGGGTCAGGTTTCGTTTTAATGTCCGTTTGCATGTGGATGGGGGGCTGTGGGAGCGGGTGGCTGGGGAAGAACTGGGGTTAGTGTGGAAGGGTGTGGGGTTAGCGGGAGTTCCCCATGGCAGCCGTCCATTCTGCACATACAAACCCCCTGATGTCACACACCGCTACTTTCGAGCCGGATGACGAGAAGCAGCTTTTTTTTTGTAGAGCCACTGAAGTCGCTCTCTACGCTACTGATGGAGAATTTAAAATACCGTTAGCTGTAAAAGATGGTGATCGACAAGACAAACAGGAGACCCCTGATAGCAGAGACTTCTAGACAAAAGGAATCAAGTTTCTGCACCTTGCTCCAAACGAGAGGCGGCTGATTGAAACCAGATAAGGTTCAAATGGAACTGTTAGGTCCAGTAATGAGATTCCCCGAGTGTATGTTTGGATTAGGTGATTACAGACCTTGCCTTCCTCCTCGCAGTCACTCTCACGTGCACGCTGACACACATACAGACCCATACATGCATGCAGATGCAGACACACACACATAATGGTGAAGCGTTGAGCATTAGGCTATCATAAGGCTAAGAGTTCATGAAAATGGTGAAATACAACTCTGTCTTCCTGTCTCTGTACTTTTATAGGGAGGTGTAGCAGAACAAAAGGAAAATGGGTTATGAAAATAGACACAGCTGGCAGAGCCTAAACAATGGGCCAGCTGGTTCTTTTTGAAAGTAATGATCCTCACGGCTTCTCGCAGACGTGACAGGGTCTGCAGAGTTACTAATAAAAGTGCTAAGATTAAAAGAAGAGTAGAACTCAATAACAGAACCTGCATGTCAGACAGACACCTGCTCTGTAGAGGTTAATGTCAGGTTCAGGGCAGAGAAAGTTCAGGCTGGGGTTAGGATTATTTATTTTTTTGTCCTTGCTAAAAAAAAAATATTTTTGAATGAACAGTTTCAATATTTAATTTGAATTATTGTTCTGAATTTAATCTGTTGTCACACAGCATGAATCTGGGCTATAAATCTTTCATGCTACCAGTGTGCCTGTGCACCCGGGCGCTCTGCAAAGTATATTGACATACGTTGAAAGTTTGTAGGCTTAGGTATTCAGAGGAAAAAATACGACGTGCATAATTAGGTGATGTTTCCGTTTTTTAACTGCTGGGACAACACTGTCAGAGGCTTGCAGCAGCTCACTTCAATAACGGTGTGTGTGTGCATTGTTCTTTTGAAAAGTTTGTCACAGTGACAGCGTCACCGGGGTTTTTGACATCGCCTGTCATGCTGAAGATCTCTGCTGCCTCTGTTGCTGTCACTCCTTATCAGCACTCATTTCTTAAGTTTATGCTTGCAAATATTCAAAAACCATATTACCATACCTACCGCTGCCAGGGGGGCAGAAATGAAAGGAGGCAATAATCTCTCTCTTTCTTTATCTGCGAGCTATCCTTCAGCGAAGTATTCAGAGCTAGGAATTTTCAGCAGGCTTATATGAGTGAGAAGGATATTAATGTTTTGATTGTCATCTTTTTTTTTTTCCCCTCAAAAAAAAAAAAGATCCAGCTTGTGTTCTCTATGGCAAACACTCTAAAGTTATTCTTTTAATACTCCTCTAAATTATTCTATTTTACCTCAGGTTAAATGGCAATGTCACAAAAGAGCGTATATAAAATTATTAAATACAGCACACAATAGTTTGGGGAGTGTGGGGGCGGCTTACATGCACATTTAATTGCATTACAAGACAAACACTTAGCACCATAATGCAGAATCACAGCGGTACAATTTCACAGTGCTTCCGCACAAAAACATGCTGCCTGGCATGCATTTTGGCATATCCATCACAATGCTCCTATCTGCAAGGTGCAGGGTAACCTGATTTAAGGGCAACTTATTGGATTTGTGGGAGGGACTGAGAGGGGTGGAAGGGAGAAAAGAAAAACAAAAGGGAAGGATTAATCACGATGCGGCGGCATGACAGTGCCTACAAAGGCGGCCATGAAACAGTTGCTTGACGAGAGAATGATTGCAGGATCTGCAAGTAACTGGCTGCCACCGGCGATGTTCTTCCTCCAACTCAACTTGTCAGGTGTAATCATTTTGTTAAGCTTAATGTTTTATGCAAATGCACTTGGGGAGAGTTTTGTCAGGGGGCTGGTTGTTGTTTTTTTTGTTCCTCTGTTGTGTGATGTATGTGTGGGTATGTATTGTGGTTAAATGTGTGTCTGCATGTGTGTGTGTGAGTGGGGGGGGTGTTGAGGGGAGGGAATGTGTGTGTGTGTGTGTGTGTGTGTGTGTGTGGTATTGTTTTTTAAGCACTCTGAAAATATTTGCATTCCTCTGAACCCTGCCTGTGTTGCCCTGATTATTTCCTGTATGCATCAGGGTTTTTCTCTCATGGAGATCACACGGCTCAAGTCACATCACACGCTGCCTGAAGAGGAGGGAGCCGGTGCTCACTAGAGCCTGCCTTCTCCAGTCTTTCAATAGAGAGGAGAGGATAAAAGAATCAATGAGAGGAGAGGAGAGGAGAGGTCCGATATGTTGCGGTTCTTTCTCGGCTGCAAGTAGCAGTTGATTCTCCACAACATATTGACACAAAATTCAATGTATTGGCACGGTCTCATTATGATATATGAATGCATGTGACCTATTTGTATGTTTTGGACTTCAATGTGGACTTTCAAGGTGACCAGGAAAACTCCAGAGAACGTCTCATTTGTCCTCTCAATCTGTGTGTCGATATCAGTCCAATTCTGTCACCACTCATACAGCAGTTTTCTCCCAGTGCTATTTATGATGACAGCGATGACAACAATACTACATTCTTCCAGTTTCTAACAGATAGCAGGTCGTAGATCTTTGGTAATGGAAAGAGAAAAACACTGTATTGGATGTGCGCAGCCCCAGCAGACACAAACATCCAGCCACACTTACTCCCCTTCGAATCAAAAAAAATGTTTCATCCATAAATATCCAAGGTAATCATCTCTAAAAGCCAGCAGAGGGAGAAGAAATGCATTGGCACGGACCAAACCTAACATGGCCCTCAGGTCCTCTTTATGAACTCGCGCCTTTTTGTACTTTTATTGAGCTATATCATTTTTTATGGTTCATCATCATCATCAGAGGATCTCATGTGAGAATCAAAGCCTAATGTCAGTGTTGAGGGAAGAAAGCAGTCAGGCTGAATGCGGTCTTAGCCCCGGGTTTCATTTTCAATCGTCCTTTTTTTCCCCCCCTCCCCACACGTGCCTTAATTCGCTGCCAGATGCGATAAAACGGATGTAGCCTGTGGAAAGCAGGGTGGCTGTCTTATCTACAAGATGATATTCACTGCCTTGCCTTTTTTTTTTATCACCTTTAAAACTCCCTCATACTTTTACACAGCTGCCTGAATCATATAGCACAGGCACCTATTTCAGTCATTCAAAGACAGAGGAGACAGACTGAAATTCATCTGCACTTCAGCGCTTTGAATGAAATTTGACAAATTGCTAATTTGAACTCCCCAAAGAGTATATGCCCCTAAGCTTTCGCTCTGTAAGTTTAGGTTACATCTTTTTCATCATTGTCTCCAATTGAAACAGTTTTGGATAGGAAGTCGAATGTTGATGATTCGTGACTTTGAAAATTATTTTTGTGTCCTGAAAGGGAAAAAGCTGCATCACCTCTAACCTCTGGTTCTGTTGTGCATCTCCCATGTGCATACAAGTCATGGTGGAAATATTTGAGGATCCTGTTTGAACTGACATGACCCACAAAGAGGGAATAATGGCGCAGGGGGAGGAGGGAGGGAGAAATCTGGAAGCCTGTTTTAGTTTATGTTTAGCTATTTTCACCCTCTTTTCACCCAATTTTCAATCCAAAAAATTACTCTGAAATTTATGGCACTATCAACATGTGCCGCCCAATTACAATGCTACTTAAAAAAACTATTACAAAATCTATTTAATGTGTAACTGAGGTTAACTCCCTCAGTGTTATTCAGAAGTTATGACTGTCTCAAACCATTAACCCGTTGCAACACTGCAAATTGACTATTGGATCGAAAGCTCCTGGAAATTTGAGCATGGGTGGTACCAGAGTTACAGTACGCACTGCTCTGTTTCTCATCTGAGTTTAGAGCTAATGTGAGGGTTGTTATGGAGGAAAGGCCACCTAGCAACCGCAGATGGTCGCCACGTGCCGTCTGTCCGTCCATTCGTCTTGTCAGCATGGTTCAGTGGGACACTTATTCAGACTCTGGACTCGGGGAAAACAGTTGAACAGAGGAAATGACATTCAGGATCAGACATGCTGAGTGTCTACGTCTTCTCTGTGCTCGTCATAGAATCTGTGGTTGAGCTACATCTGCTTAAAGGGGAACTCCACTGATCTTAGGAATTTGACAAGGGACAAGAATGCATGGAATAGAAAAGCCAACTGTGTTATAGAAGTGTAATGCTATATCTGTATATTATAGGGGTGGGGGGAAAAAATTGATTTTTATATTAATCGCGATTTTTTTCTCGGACGATTCCAAAAATCGATTCTCTCCCCAGAATCGATATTTTTATTTTTATTTTTCAGTTACTTTTTGACTGATTGTTTATTTATGGTACTAGTTTAATGAGCAGAAGCAGCTAAATGTAGCAATTTACCTAAAGATGGGGGTGGATAAGGAGAATGTTTTTTCTGTATGGTAAAGGTGGTGCACCACTCTCCATTCAAATAAATTTCAGATGGACTGACTGACGTGATGTGCATTGTTTATTTTTTTTAGGAAATATGACTCATGATATGCAGTAGTCCCCAGAATTGAATTCAACTTTTGTTTTTGTGTAAGGAAAATAAATCTCATTAACTGAAATATCGAATCGCAATATTTGTGAACATCGCAATTATTCAGAATCGCAATAGAGTGTGCCAGTAAACCTGGAACTCCGTTAGCGCTTTTAGCACTTCCGGTTCTCTCGTCTAAAAGTCAATACGTTTTTTGAATGGGATTTTGGTAAAATGCCTCAAATAAGGTCTGTGGTTAACAAAAGCTTAAGCGAGTTTCAGGTTTTGTTCTACGACATAAAACACGTCAGTAAATACCCTACTTGTGAATTTTGAAGCTTTTACGTGTCGTAAAAAAGGCGGTTGCTAACAAGTTGCTCAATACGACTACAAACCCTGTCGGGGACATTAAACGTCATCACCCCCGAACAGGCGAGAGTGCTGGCAGTCCGCCATTACAGCTTCTTATTTAGCTTAAACAGTCCGATTTCCCCATTATACAATGTTTTTAAAATAAAGCGGCCGAAATCAGTTGAAAGCTTAGTGGCGGTGACGTCAAGAGTCATGCGACGTGGAGTAGTCATGTAGTTCGTTAAAGCCTAACGTTAGCTTTTTACTTCTGGCGATCGCATTTAAGCTTCAAATGCAGTATGAAAGGTGTTCATATGTGAAGATTATCTCGCTGAACAAAACCTGTAAGTATCATAAACTTGTGTTATAACATAATCCAAAACGCAATGCAAAAATCACATTCACTTTCTCTTCCGGGAACCAGCACGATGCTAAACTTCCGGGTTTTGACGTCAGCCCTGGCACACTCTATATAAATCGAATCGGGACCCAAGAATCGTGATAGAATCAAATCAGGACAAAAGCATATAGTCCCAGCCCTAGTATATTACTCTTTTAATATCACAAATATGAATCTCAATTTACAGTTCCTGCAAGGCAACAAATGCAGCAATGGACAATATTGAGGAAAATCACACATAAATACACATTATAACTGCAATATGCAGAAGTTAAATGTTATTGTAAGGCATAAACTAAGATTACAGCCCACTCGCCAGAGTAAAATGTTGGTAGGGCTTTTCAATAAATCGAAATATTATCAAAATTGCAATATGATCAGGAGCAATTTTTTTGATAAAGGTTAAATATGTCATGACGTACTGTTATTAAAAGAGTACTGTGGTGCTCCAGAGATGCCCTGGACAACAAATCATAGTCCAGATGTAAGGGAACATGCTTATTTGGTGCTGACCCCAGCAAAAATCACATTATCATCATTTTTATATTCCTTTAAGTGAAAGTGAATTACAAAAATTTCCATTGCCACTTAAGACACGACTCATATCGCAATAGCCATATCTGTCAAAATAATCGTGACAGGGTGTTATATATGGCATATTGTGCAGCCCCTATTCCTTTTGTACAGCACTTCAAGTTGACTTGAATTAAATATGGCCATTGTACGTGTCTGCAAACCACGTATATGTTACATTTGGATGTTTCATATGTATCATATCAACATTTCTGAGGTGACACAGTTTAGATTACATGTATATGAGCTTCTCATCAGCTGAAAGAGGGGATGGTGAAAGGCGTGAAACCTTGGTGAGACAGCCACCAAGCAGCAGAAAGCAGCAGTCCACGGTTTAAGACCGACAAACAACAAAGGCCGGGATTTTTAACGACAGTATAAAAGACACACACATCCCATTCGGTACACATATATATATATATCTATTTTCTTGATTTTTTTTTAAATTATGAATATGGGCTACAGGTGTTGCATGTTGCTCTATGGGTATTAAGATGGCGATTTTCTGTCATGTATCAGAAGTCTGAGGAAGAGCCTTGTGGCTTGAAAAGTCACTCTGCATTAAAATCCTTTGAGACAGGAGCTACTTGGTGTGCCGACTTATTTGTTTTTTTACTTTGCCAGGTATTTTTAATGAGATGTTGGGACATTTTCAGCCGTGGTTGTAGCAACCAAACTGGGTATTTAATGCCAACACTTTATTTTCCTAACCCTAACCAAGTGGTTTTTGGGCCTAAACCTACCCACAGCATTGTCATAACATGAAATTAAAGACTGAAATGTAAAGAAACGTAAAGGTTTAACCTATCCTCTACATTTTCAGTACATATACATATCTGTGGTTTGCAGAAACACACAATGCCAACATTTATTCTGGCGACTGGTTTGGAGATTTGGAGGAGAAACAGCCTCAGGCATAAAAATTTCTTTTTCTTCTCGGACACACGCGTGCACTCAGTCAAACTCAAAAACCAACACATGCACAAACGCACACAAACATCCCTTCTGTCCTTGCACTGCCACACTGCTGTGTACTGGGGTTAATATTCATTCTTTTTGCTAGGTGGCTCTGATGTCCCTCCACCCATAAGTAAGCAATGAATAAACTGTAGCTTCCAATAAACAGCGGATGGTGTGTGAAGTGGATTTGAAATATGGTAATGAGAGCGTGTGTGCGTGTATGCACGTATTGAGTTTCGGCTGGACCACCAAGCCAGACCAGAGAGGACAAGCAATGCTGCAAATGACAACAAAGGACTTCAATACCACTGCACAGGCAACAATAAAATGGCATCCATGGGTGCAATTACAGAATTACTAGAGTGGTGTAGTGGCTCTTTCTCATTAGAATATTACCTCTGGCTCCCACCAGCAAGTTGAACCCCATTAAGATGACCTTCACTGGTACAGCGCTCATTAAAGAACGCTGAAATGCTCTTTTTCATCTGTGGCCATAATGAGAGGACCAGTGTACATATCAATATGGAATTTTATCAAGAAAGGCACAGGCTGCAATTATAAGGACCTTTTTGAAAAGTTCACTTCTATTATACCCCTCTACCACTGGTAATGACATTGTGGCGATACTCGCTCCCCCAGTAAGTTAATATCAAATATGAAACCAGATATCAATGGCCCCAGAGACTGTGTGTGCATGGCGTGTGTGTGTACATGTGTCTGCATGTAAGCGCCACCACAGTGTAAGCAGGCGCGTCCTTCATTGCATTGTGTCTTTAATCTTTTGATATTACAAGCCATTCATCATTTCATCCTGACACCTTCATAAAATAAAACATACAGTAATTAATTTTGTTAGACGTAGAGAGGGAGAGAGGGAAAGATCAGGAAAGAGGAGATGAGGAGAGGACTGTGGAAAGACGGTTTGGGAGTCCTAAATTAAGATTCAACTTAATGATATTTTATGTGTCAAATCTCGTGCAAATTGACTTTATTTTCAAATTCCAGATGTGTCTAAGGAAGAACAATGAAGGCAGTGGTGTTTAACATGAATATAATCTACTGATTGTATTCTTGATTCCTAAAATACGTCAGATTTCTCATTTGTCAATATGAATACTAAAGATTACAGTACTGTGTGACAGCCCAATCCAACCGCCGATACTATTCAGAACGTACTGTAATATCCAGTAAATTACTGTATATCATGCTTGCCTACAAGTTTTCATACAACTGGTTTGTGAGTAGCATGGTATCAAACTTAAGTATAATACGTCTGTGGTTCTCAACTAGGGGTCTGGTGTCCCCCAGGGGTCCTTGAGGGAGTCCCAGGAGGTCCGAGAAAATGATGAATAGTTTATTTGTACTATTTAACTCACTGTAGAAATTAGTCTGATGTGAGTAAGAGTCATAGGACTGATGTTCTGACCATAGGTTTCATTTCCTCCATAGTTATCTCCTCAACTGCAATGACAACCAAAATATTTTCAGATGGGGGCGAAATTTTATCAAATGTGGGTCTTTGATCTCATGTGTATCAATTTTGGGGTCCTTGACACGAAAAAGGTTGAGAACCACTGTATTCTGTCACATCAGAGCATATTAGCATATTCTTCATTCTCTCTGAAGCACAACCTGCAAATTTACGTTAGAGCGGGGTGATGCTGTATGTAGAAAATAAAATATCACAAGATTTTTAAACAAATACCTCAATATCTATATTGCGACGATATTGCAGGGTTGACTATGGGTGCTTTCACAAAATATTTACACAAGATTTTTAATATATAATTACCAGTAATGTGGATATAATGAGTAAGTTGTTAAAGGCAAATAATAGAAAAGCTAGAACAGTCTGGCAACTTCAGAAAATTACACCAATTTACTGTAATGCAGCCTTTAAAACAAGGAAAAGACAACACTTACGATATCCCAATTCTAAAGGCTCATTTATACGCCTTTCATATACAAAAATAGATGCATTCATGCCTCGTTTCCACTTAAGTATGTGTACGAAACAACCGGAAGTCCATTCATTCCTATAGGAATCTCTGTGATATCTAATGTGCCTGCGAAACTCCTCCTCTCCATAGTATTTCAGTCTGGACTTTGCCACAAGTAGTTAAAAAAAATGAACTTTTGCGGAGGGTTTCGGAGAGACCGTATGATGGTGTGTTAGCTTAGCTAGCTAACAGGCTATTTTCCTTCAATTCAGTTGCCTGTTGATTGTCAAGTGAGTTTGTATGATTAAAAAAAACTTGTTTATCTAGTTTTAACACATTGTGAATCTGAGTAATCTTCTTCTGCTAAAATATACACAGTCACTATGACTCGTTCAGCCGTTGATACATCCTTTTAATTAAATATATCACAAGACATGCCACGTACCTGGCAGGTCCTGTTTTTCTCCCGGACAAAATGTGCCCCTCCCCCATGGCGGCAGGTACTTTCTACCAAGTTTCTATCCATCCATAAAGAAATGCACTTCCTTGCGTTGGCCACTAGAGGCATCATCTGTATATTTATGGATCTACATACACCAGTAACGTATGTAAGTGGAAACGAGGCATGACCACTGCCCGCATACTTCCATGCATCCTGTATGTTGGCGTAGATACATCCACTAGATGGCACTCAAGGGCAAAGTCAAAAGTTTCACACAAAATAAACATTGTGATGGTGGAGGAGGTCGTAATAGTGTACCTTTAAACAGACGCAGCACTGTAGATGATGGTGGTCTGTGAAGACATTAATTGCAACATGTGGACAGAGAATTCTTTTCACTCTATTACCAATTTGTTCCGATGCACCATTTTTAAAATATCTTCAGTTTTGTCCGTTGCCATAAGCTTTCAGAAAAGGCGCACAAATACGGACAAAATAAAGTCAGAGCATGGACAGAAGGCTCGATAGGTATCTAACGTTGAGCATAAATGAGCCATTGGATGATATCTAGCCTCATATCACGATATCAATATAATATTGATGTATTTCATAGCCCTACTTTGGCATATTATCCACTAAGAAAATCAGACTTTGAGGAATGTTTTTTGGATCCTGATTCAAAACTGTTCAGAAAAGTATCATCAACATTTAATAACCACAAATAAAACTCAGTATAAACTGGAATAAAGAAAATACACACACACAGGCTGTGTGTACAGTATACTGATTTTTTTTTTTTTTTTCAAGAGATCATTACTCCATCGCAAACCCGCTTCTCCCTGTCAGTTGTGGGCTACACATCAGCCTGTTTCACACCGCTATGCTCTGAACCCTCTAACGCTGCTGCAGACAGCGGAGATGGATGCTTACACTGTGGAAAGTATGAAATTAAAAGGAAGAGTCTGATAAATTGACAGCAGGCACCTCAGGATAGAGAAGCAGGAGATGGAATGATCAACCTGACTTGAGGGTGGAGCGCTGGGCCGCTGAGGAGAGGCTGATGGATATACAGCAGGGTAAGATGTTTGGCTGTAAAAACAAAAAAAACAAAAAAAAAAACGTGTGCTGCGTTGTGTGTTCTTTGTTTCATTTGGGATTTGCATGTCTATACTGTATGCACACGTTTTCACAGCTAGGTATTATTTAAAAACCAATAAAACTGACATGGCTGCGTGAACTGCCTTCATACAGTTTAAACCTTTTCTGTTACAATACAGACATGAATTAATGATTTTGTATATACGTGTGTATTTAAAGAGGCCTAAAGAGACATTCTGACATGAATGATTGCTTTTTAATGAAAGTTCTTGAAGAAAAAAACAAGTTTTACGAGCTACAAACATTGCTCAAAGGTTAAAAGGTTTCTACTCGACACATCTTAGAGTCATGCAAGCCAACAAAAAGTCAGAGAACACATCAACTGGAGATAAAAGCTGCCATTATTCCTGAGAGTAGGGATTGTCTGAAATGCTGCCACAGGCTTATGGATGCCAGAAGCATTGTAGTTTTTCTACATGGCTAATAGTTACTCCTGGATCCTGCTGCTACATAAAGAGAGACTTAATCCAAAAATAAGTCCTACAATTGTCAAAATGGAGCCAAATCTTTACTTAAACATGATGATATAGGACAGGAATGCTTTTGTTTAAATTTCTGACATCAGAAAATATTGGAGGATAGACTGCATCAGCACAGAAATTCACCATATCACTGTACCGAAATTCTGATAGTCTTGGCTTATGTGCTTGAACGCTACAGCCTTTTACGCTGAGCCTCAGGCTTGGGCTCTACTGCCAGCACGTGTGTTCAAATTTAAGGAGCCAACATTCAAGACATTACTGTAACTAATTTCCTTAGACCCTCACTTCTCAGCAGCAAATGTTGAGGATGTGATGGCCTTTCCGACTGGCTTTATACCTCCCTTTTGCCTTCCCTTCCTCTTCTAACAGTGGTAAACCCCCCTGCCGCCGCCCCTCCCAGCACACTGCCCGGCTGCTCACCCCAGCACAGGTGTTTCCCATTGCCAGTCACAGTCCCTCTCGCCCCAACACCAACATTGTTTTAAGGCCGAGGACTCTGGGCTCCTTCCACAGGCTTCTGACAAGCCATCGAGCCCCATGTTTATCTGCGTGCATAAAACTGCACGCATCGCAGTGTCCACTCGCTCAGCCTCTGGGGACAACACATGGTTTTAACATTAGTTCATCCCTCTGAACGGAGTAAAAGAGAATCTGCGAGGCCTTTAGCCACCAAAGGAGAGAGCCGAGAAGTAGGACAGAGGACGAAAAACAGACCACTGTGTACAATAGTTGCTTCACAAATACTATATAAAACAAGTGCAGTGTGATTAGCCCGTTACCATACCTGGGTTAATGTGAGCGCCATGCATGCAGTCATCTTGATAATTTAATTTGAGTGCGCCCTGAGGTGGAGCAATCTTTATTTCATCAGCTCAAAGCAGTTTATTTCATTAAAACGTCTACTTGTCCATCAGTAAGAACCTGTTCCTTTTGAGATAAGCTGGCGGAGTTCATCATAATTGCAAATGTTTGCCCATAATGTAAAGACCTTGTGGGGTCTAGTATTCTTTGAGATGAAAAAGGTTGTCATGCATACAAATCAGAACAAGTGACAGTAATTCCCGCCAACAGTTTTTCGATTAACGGCAATTCATAAAGGAGTGTGAGAGTTGCTCGGACCTGCAGGGCATTATAATTTTGCCCCGTAGTTTGTTTTAAATATCTGCTTTATAAAGTATTCAAAACATAAAGTTTGCCGTGAAAATAAAAAATCTATTCTTTGACTGACTTTTGTGTTTTTGTCAACAATTTCACTGCACAGTTCGTCATCGCTTTTCATTCTAGCCTCTGACTTCTACTTCTCCCACACATTTACAGTATGCACATTAATGTACACAGAGGATCACACATGTATGCACACACACACACGTCTACACCCCACTCCCACACACATCTCATGGCGTAGCGTCTGAGAGGGGGACTAACTGACAGAGATTGCTGGGTAATTCAAGCCAACATGATTGACTTTATGATCACTTTAAAGCCCCAACTAGTCTTTATGCTTTCAAGAAATGCCAAAAGTTTCCAGCACAAAAGTGGCAGGGAATCAGGCATGAAGGGAACAAGAGGTAGAGAAACCCCACAACTGCTTTCACTTCAGAGCCCACCTCCCTCCCTCCCTTCCACCCTCACTCTTTCCCCCTTGGCACTTTTAATGGCATAAAATTATGGGCCTGCAAGAGCGACAACAACTGTCTAGGTTTAAAACATAATACGTTGACAGGAGTGACATGGCCATTTTTTCCTCCTCCATTAGCGCTGAGACGTGGCCACCTCCTTTTGCTGTTAAAGAACCAACCACAGTGGCAGGCCATAGTTGTCAGACGTCACTTCCTCTGTGATTACCCGCTGACACACTGACTGCTGCTGCTTTCATACTGACACGCAGAACAAAATATCAAGGAGTCTGTAAGTATTTCAAGACTGGTCTCTCCTTATTGTTACATTAATGCACACTAATCACTAGGTGGATGTGAACATTTGGAAATATCAGTAAGACTGTAAGAGAAAGTAAGAGAGAGAGCGACACAGTCATGTTCAATATTAAGAAAACAGAAGTAATTCTTAATGCTGTTATTGTCAAATATTCTATGACTTCATACTTTGCCCATTCTGGCATTTTCTTATATACTTTTCCTGTCAAATTCATCTTCGTCACAGCCATTTGCCTAACAGTGTTAAACATTCAGCACTGGATCAGGATTCATTAATGCCAAAAGTTTGCTGGTTCAAACTTCTAAATATGAGGATTCTATTTCTTTGATTTATATGATTGTGAACTGAACACCTTCAGATTTTTGAACATCCTGTTGTGCTTTAGGAAATAATAATGGGCTGTTTGTTACTATTTTCTGTCATTTTATAGACTGATTACGTTAAAGGTCCAGTGTGTGGGATTTAGAGGGATATATTGGAAGAAATTGAAACTAATACAGTAAGAATGTTTTCTTTAGGGTATGATCACCTTTAAATTAGAACTGTTGTGTATCCGTTACCTTAGATTGAGCCATTTATATCTACATAGGGAGCAGGTCCTCGTCCGAAGAGTCCGCCAGGTTGTGCCTCCATGTTTCCACAGTAGCCCAGAACAGACAAACCAAACACTGGATATAGATATGGCCATTTGCGTTTTCATGTTGACCGCCAGAGTCCGTGACAAGCCGAACAGCATTGAAAAATTTTTTTGACGTGAAACTGGTTTATTTAGTGTTTTTACAGGTTTGAATCATGTGATCCATATATATTGGAGAGAATGAGACCTCTGTGGATAATTTGGCTCCCTGTAAAAACCTCCTGAGTGATGAACACTGAGGGAATCCTAACAAGGAGTTCATGCTTAGCACACGTTTTAGCAAGTTGCAATCTGCAATCTTCACCACTAGATGCCACTATATCCTACACACTGCTCCTTTAAGAGTGGATTAAGCGGAAAACTAGTCTCGCCCACCAGAACTTTCCCAAGAAAAGAAAGGTCTGGCTGGGCCGACTCTCACTTTAAGATTGGAGAAAAAAACGCCCCAGCTGCTTCTTTCAACCAATCACAATCGTTCTGGGCGGTGCCACAGCAACGGTGCGCTTGCAAAAATATTGCTGGGGGGAAACAGGTTTTGGTGTAACACGCCCACAAAAATATCGCCTACAGGACACGAACCATGGCAGAAAAATGGCTACATCCCCACAAGATCAAACACCGCAAAAGTTAGTAAAGGACGTGTTGAAAGGTTAAAAACTGCTACACAACCGGAGGTGGTAGGGCGGGACTTCAGCGGGTGGCTCGTTCCACCCAATGAAAGGCTGATCTATGCAGCGAACTTCCGCCCACTCAGACTAGCGGAAAACTAATAAGCTAGGACTTTCAAAATATTGTGTTAATTTTAATCAATTAATCACAGAAAAAAAATAACATGTTAAAAAAAATAATGCTGACTAATCGCATTCAGAGGTGCCCTTGAGACTAGTGTGTCATTAAAGGCCACAGTGGCTTTGTCACAGAATGGATGCAGGCGAGAAGACGCTGCTCAGCCCTGTGAATGGAACCTTTACATTTAAAAAACACCCAGATGGAATTGCTAATAGGAGTACCATTCTCTGCAGTTTCCGCAATAAGGAATTTTTGAACCCTGAGGTCCGAGCTAGCACAGCCTCTGATGCTAGAGCTAGCAGCCAGCCTTGTTCAGACGCAAACTGAGTAAGTCTACCTGTGACCAATTAACTAACTCCCTTACAAAATGGACTGCAGACCAGTTTTGATGAAAAGGACAGGGGAACAATTGTGTCCAAAATCCAGCAGCTTTACTACGACACATCTGCCAAAATTCCTTTGAATTGAGTTTTTAAAATACTTTTTTAATTACTTTATTAATTAATTAATCACAGAGCATGAAATCAATTAGATTATTTTTTTAAATCGCTTAAAAGCCCTGTAATAAACAAATGAATTAAAAAAATAATCGTGAGTTGCAGCTCTTAATACGTGCAAAAACTAAAACTGAAAACTTTGCCTGTCAGACTAATGTTCATGAGAGTACTTAGTGATTGTAGTTTTATGAAAAGATTGTAAACTTCTCACTTTGTGTCCACGTGTCAGACACAAGATAAATTGTTTTTTGGCACCCATCAGGAACACTCCTTTAAATGAGTCAGCAGTCTAAAAGATACTGTAAATATTGTATAGAGAAACCTCCTATGCCCTTCAGGATCCCAGGCCCAGTCCAAACCTTGTCTCAGCCCTGGTGCCGTGACAATCCGAAGCAGCGAAAAGGGCCTCAGCTTCTGAAACTGTAGATCTATCCGTTGGCTAAACACGTCGACCACATTCTGCGTTGTTTGCTTCTGCAGCCTAAGAGAGAGCAAGAGAGACATGGAAGAGATCTATAATTCAAATAAACAAGAAAAGGATTATCACTCCTAAGCTGCGTAAGAACTTGGTGGAGAATGTTGCTGAGACCATAAATATACAAGATCTCTAGAGAGCTTAATAAGTGTGTTATTGTTGCTTTAACTACATTCTCCCTTACTTGCTGCGTTGTCCCAGTAGCATAGCGTAGCAGAGCCAAGGCCTTTGTTTAGCTAATGTCCTGTGGTGGCTTCTGATTGGTCTAAATGACCTGTGACACCTCATTAGCTCCTCGAGTTGGCCTCTCTGCATCGTATTATTAATGGCGACATTGAAAACAGAAGCCATATTAACCACCTCACACTTAATGGTGTTGGTTTTGATTAACATCACCAACACTAAAATGACAGTGAGGTTAATGGGAACTTTGAACAGGACCCCTAACACACGCACACACACGCACACACACACACACACACACAAACACACACATTCACATTTTCCCTATCTTGGCTGATATCATCTTACCAGGGATTTGGGTGGTTATCATAGTGAGCATGAAAAATAAGACTGAACGGCCCAGGAAGCCTCCACTGACTTGTCTATACGGAGCCTCATTAGGGACATTGATGGATGGGCTATTGCCACCACTGGGCTCGCCCAGAAAAGCTCTGGGTATTATTAGTGTTTGTGTGTTTATAAACTGACACTTAATTACAGGTGCAAAATCATACCACATACATTAACGAGTTACGGCCCATTGAGTATAACGAAGGCTGGATATTTAAGAGAAAGAAGAAGTGGGATTACGGCACTGTAACCAAGAACTGGTCAACGCTTGATGATTTAATACTCAAAAGACACAAGACGAGACATAAATAATGCGTTTCAAGATTTATAGAACCTTTACTGCAGGAAATATACATTTAAAGGCAGCCAGAATTAGAAGCCCTCTCTATTGGGATAAAAAAAAACCTTTGAAAGTTGAAATACAGAAGCCGGCCGGATATTTGTATTTACGCCGTTGTATCTCCAGATGCAGGAATCTTAGATATTTCTCCTGTGTTTTCTCCTAAGAAGTTTTAAAATGACCTTTTGAAAAGCAGAGAAAATGGCAAAGGTTGTGTTTTCAGAGCAGCCGCCTTCAAATAAAATCCTTTTTTTGTGTGTAAAATTCAAGCAAAACGGCAGAAATCAAAGTTAGAAAAATGAAATGCACAATCTCCATTTTGTTTTTTTATTTTTCCAGTCCCCTAAGGTGCAGCTACTCGAGTTCAGATGCAAACACGAGGGCCGAGTTTTCACTTTCAGCCAACAATTTTGAAAGCAAAAACTACATCGATGCAAGCATATGAGAAACAGACCTGCAGGTTTCGGGTCTATTATACTTCTAGTTTTATATACATCGATATATCAATACAAAATATTTCCGAAGCTCATTTCCAACACCCTTAGTTAGAGTTTACTGCTAGAAACAGCTGATCTTTATTTGACTAGCGAGCCCCGTGTCATAGAGAACTCACTTCCCTTCCTCTTCACACACACTACTGTAGTTGTGTATCGGATTTACAGCTGATAGTTTACTTTTATACCAGAGCAGGTCATACGATATGATATTTTCTGTTTCCCAAAATGGCCTCAGCCAAGGGCCCAGACATATAAAACACACTCCTGACAGCGATACATTTCACGTGATGACACTACTCTGAAACAATCTCGATATTGCCTTTCCCTGTCATAAACAAAACCTGACCACAGTTCTGTTCGCCCGTGTGTGCGTGTGTGTGTGTGTTGCTGTCGATTTGTCTATCCAGCATGTGTGTGAAGGGGGGAGGAAGAGAGAAAGAATGGTTGTGGGACATGGAGACGAAAACTCTCGTATTCTCAGCGGTAGACGGAGTAAGTAGATGGGTTCACTCTGGGGAGAGCGGTGGGAATGGTTGTAAAACGCACAACTCCATGGTAACTGAAGGAGATGTGGCTCTGCTGAGAAAAGAAAGAAAGGGCAGGAGACAGGAAGGAGAGAGGGCTGAGAGAAAGGGAGAGGAGGAGGAGGAAGGAAGAGTGAGAGAAGAAAGAAAGCGAGAGGAAGGGAGGCGAGCAGATAGACAGAAAGGGATGGAACAGACATGGGGGAACTCTGGCAGGTGCTTCATCATCTGCTAAGGCATTGTCGGGCCGCCCGTAAACAGTCATTGGGCTTCTCGAGGGAGCAACCTTCTCCATAACTAGCACAGGTATAAATCTGCCTCTTAGCCACTAAATTAGACACATTCTTGAGAGAGTCTCGCTCTGCAAGTGCTGCACAAACCTGAGGGGGGAAAGAGGGAAGACAGAAAATTAAGCAAATCCACCGAGAGCTGTAAAGGAGGTGCATGAATAAGGTATAGCCTGTGTGAATTTAACCAGATGGCCACTTTGATCCATATGAAAAATTGTTAATGTTTTCTCACGCAAAAGCCAGTATGAATAGTTTCTTTGCGCCGAGCGAGAATTAATTTCCCCCACCATCTCAAAGAGCTGTCATTGCATCACGTGTAAGAGCCTGCTGTGGCTCAAAGCCGAGGGCCAAGTCCAAGGTCTGCGCTCTGTCACCTCGTCACAATGTTTATCCTTCATTACGACTCTGAAAACAGCGACACACCCAGGATTTTTTTTTTTTTCCTCAATGAATTTTTCTGAAGTGGTGACATTGTGCGACAACATGACACTTGGATGTTGTTTTAACACTTGCAGGGGTTGGTGAAGGGAGGAAAATACACCAGGAGGAGTGATCTAGTGTTCTGACCATGTGACGTTTTTACTGCACGTGTGTAGGTACTATATGTGTGTATGATCCAAACATTTCATTCTAATAAAAGCAGGGCAATATGTGAATTTTTTATTTGATGAAAGGTGATTAAATAAGAATTCTATGTAAGAAACTGAAGGAAACTGACACACACACACACACAAAAACACACACACACACACACACACATACACACAACCTGTAACTGAGTGAAAACTGAAGTAAAGTGGAAACAAAAGTGTACAAAAATGTCCCTTGATAAAGAACCGTTTACTTGGCGTATATATTTACACGCCGTATCTCCCCCGCTGAATGCTATCTGCGGCTTTGAACAACTTTTCTGAAGTCGGAGGTCAAATTTGCGGTGGAAAAGCCCTGCAAACATGAAACTCAAGTGCGCTGCTATGTGTTGTAACAGGATGCTAATCTCCTAAACACTCCATCTGTATTTGCTAAAACATTGCCTCACTCGCAAACTGTTTGCTTAAATGGCACTTTACTTAGTCATGTTTTCAAAAAGTTATCCTGTGGGTCAAAGGAAGGGGAAAAAAAAAAGGAGGTTAATGTGCAGGCATTCCTGTGATAGGCTATAAATAAATATCAATACTCTGTGGTGTTTAATGGGAAAAAGTTGCAATGAAAAACTGTCTTTATGATGACAGTCATCCCTTATGTTTTAATTATGGGCATAATAATATACTATATTATAATATATTATAATATTTGAGATTTTCAAGCAGTATTTTAATTATATTTTGCATGATGTATTTAACAATTAGACTCTATTATGGATTTTTCACACAGGAAACAACAGACTGCACCAATCCGTGCTAGCACTCTCAGCCAAGCCTTTGTCAGTCCTTCAGTTTAGCACGACTATTTTACTAGTTTCCCTCTCGGAGAGTTTCTCTAAAGAAAAAAAAAATCCCCACAGGACTTTTTAACATTCTAATAAAACGATTTTACAGAGTGGTGCGAGTGTGAATTTTGGGGATGATGCCATGGAAAGAAGAAAAAGAGGTGAGCACAAGATTGTCAGCGAGGGACAGGAGGAAGAAAGGGAATGTGGAGGGCATGTTTTAGTCATTAATCGACTTATGCTTAAAATATGACGTGACAAGTTTGAGCTGAGTCATGCTGAGTAAACACAAAATAATCACATCAATGCACTTTCAGGAAGTTAATGCTGCTGTGGACGTCACTTTTAACAGATACGATTAAAATAAGTGGTCATGCTGAAAGTTTTAAACCAACTTTCAAACAAGATTGATCGAAAAGTAAAATTTTGGTTCCATATTTGCTATTTAAGAGAGTATTATTATATATATATGTTTGATTGATGACACAGACAGTGGTGCATGCTAAATCAACCAAGCCATAATCAACCTTTGATACAATAAGCCCGGTGCTGACAGAAATAATCCACTGGCCACCTTCTTAATGAATAATTGATGGCCATCTTAACAGGCTAATGAATGAATGTGGTTTGGGTTTGAGTGATAGCCCTCTCGTTGGAGAGCTATCCCAGGAGGGACGGGGCACTGGAGACGGAGGTGCCATCCTCTATAACCTGTATAATTGGTCATTTGACATGAGTGACTTGACTGTGTGTGTGTGTGTCCGTGCACCGCCGGTGGAGACTTGACCCTTTTACCCCCATTGTTTATTAGCACTGTTCCAGGTTATCACACCAATTAGGCCTGGGATAACAGTGATCAGGAAAGGAAAACAAAAAGTAGAAAAATGCATACTATTAGCCGAGGGAACGGAGGATCAGCAAGAGCACTCTTTTGACCTCTCACTAAAAATATTCCAAAAAGAATAAATAACCGAGAGGTAATTATAGAATGATATGAAAGGAGATGCAAAAAGGGTTTTGTTTCAAAGTGCATGCTGTGTATCTCAGCTAAATAAAAAAACAGCGTGGAGAGGTGACGAGGCTCCAAGGCTGCTCCCTGTGTGCATTTGTGTCGGGCTTGTCCAAACAATCATACTTACATTTTAGCACTATTATGCGCACACCCTATTTCCACAGGTCTGATAACATTCTCACTGCAGTTTCGGTGTGGCACTCTCGCTAAACAATACCTTATTGACACGAGCTCTGGCCTCACAATAGCCACAAAACATCAGGGTTCCTGTTTTTGTTGACACTGTTTGAGCCCTCCATTGAAAGCAAAAGCCACTGTGGACACAGCAATGCATAATTGGAGCTCTCTGTCATACAATACAACAAATCAAGCCTTTAAATGTTTGAGCATGATAAGGCAGAGGGGAGGCACACAGAGGGGGAGCGGGACAAAGACAAGGGGGAAGTCAGGTGAATGGAAGTGTGGAAAGTTGATGGAAATGGAGAGTTAGGAGAGACTATGGAGCGGAGCACCACTAGGGGACAGTAGTAAGTCATGGACGGCAGCAGGAGCAGTGCGCGTGTATAAATGTGTGTGTGTGTGTGTGTGTTTGTGTATGCATGCGAGTGTGTGTGCGGCAAACAGTGAACAAAAGACTTTCTTTGTTGCACTCTCAGATAATAAAAGAATTCAGAAATAGCTACTTGACTGCTTTAGAAAAGATCTTGACAATGCGCTGGCCCATAATGCACAGGAACAGCTCCAGATTTACATAATCATATGTAATGTAAACCACTACGAGGCTCCGCAGCCAACAAACAAACTGACTGGGGAGAGGGTGACAGCGGGAGAGGGATCCGCTTTCCCCTATGGACTTTATATACTTACTAAAAGTACATTTTGCCTCATCTGCTCACAACAATAGGACAACGTTTGCAAATTTTGCAGGGCTTGTGTGCTGATGATTCAACAGAAAACAAGCTTCTCAGGTAAACACCTAAATATACTTTAGAATGAGAGGGGGTTTTTTATTTGCTTTAAATGATTTATAGCTTTAATTATTGCTGTTTCCTTAAGAAAGAAGCACACGATTTAATGCTGATACCACAGTGACAACATGGCAGAAATTATATCTGGTATTTAAAAAAAAAAAAAAAAAAAAGGAAGCCTGTGTGTTAATGAGACACAAAAATACAGGGACCTTTTCTTTGACCACAGATCAAGATGAATGGCCAGAGGATTTCACGCTGTAACTTGAGGCATTACTACTTATATCTGCTCTCTTTGTGTTGTACGTTAAAAGGGGTCATTTGTTTGGTAACTGGTTAAACAAGAGAAGTTAACACCTCCACGTACCTCTGACGTTAGATATAACTGTCAGGGAGGGAGCCAGTGTTTCTTTTTTTTTTCTTTTTTTTTTTTTTGCTATGGTAACCGAGGACGTATATTCAAAACATGCTGCCTCCTCCTCCTCCTCCACCTCCTCCTCCTCCTCCTCCAGCAATTAAAAGCACAACAATAACAATATTCACCAATGACAGCAGCGTCTGTACAGTAGTTATGCCCTTCGTTAGTTTCACAATGTTCCTCATGAATTAGTTAAGTCTGTTAATTGCACATTTATTACACTCAAGGCCACAGAGAGATACACTAAATGGCTGTGGAATAAAATAACACTTGCACATGTATAGGAATCATGAAAAATAAATTAAGCTTTTAGATTACAGCTTAACCTCGTGGCGCAAAAATTTTATTTACTTGCTATGTCTTTTAGAGGAAAATGAAAATTCTTAACCAATCATTTTATTGGAGAGAAAAGGAGCTAACTTCATAATTACCACATTTTACTTTACTTTAGAAATAGTGTTAATAGTGTGAGGAAGCTGAAAGGAAAATCGTGGATTTTTAAATATTAAAATCACATTTTAGGAACTTGTATTTTCCAGAAAAAAACAGTGCTAATTATTCCAGTATTTACATTTGTCTGGAGTGCTTCCAAAACAACGTGGTGACGATCGTATTTATTCAGAGACATGAAAATAAGGCAAATATCAAAATCATCCGGCAGCATAATCTCTTTGTGTTTACACTTTATCATCGCCTTTTCTGATCTCCAGCGTGTTTCATTATGGAGTGACGTTTGAGTGACACCGCGCCGGCTGTCACAGCCATGTGCTGAGGTTCCCTCTCATTTCCAGCACCAACAATAATAATGACTATTCTAGTGCTAGCCCCACTATTTGTGTTATTGTTGTAGGGTGTCAGACACAGGCCCTGACGTTTGCTATGCTATCAGCAGGAGTGTACAAATACAAACACATTTGCCTGAGTTATTGACCTTTATCTCCCCACTTTCTTGACAGCCTTCTCCAGTTATTGACAATACAAACACATGGGACGACGCATAACCTTTCATTTACAGAGCACTCTCTCTCTCTTTTTGTCTCTCCCTGCCTCTCCCCTCGCTCCGTCTCTCCCTCAGTCTGTGTCTCCCTGCTCTTGCAATTTGTTTAAATAAAAATGGGGCAGACAATGGTAGCGCTCATTTCTGCCATTTCTCTTTCACTCCAAATTTCAGAGGATAATATCATTAGACCGATACAATGGCTGCTATTCAGCCTTAGATACACAGATATTTCAAGTATTCAATATAGTTTTGACATGCTGACATTAGGGGAGAGTGTTGTTTCCCTATTTGTTTGCTTACAATGTCGATTCCGCCATAAATCTTAGATTCCTGAGGCAACATGTTTGTCTTTATGATGTTCAAATTACCACAGAAATATATACAAGGTCAGTGCAATCCAAACAGGAATAATATGCAAAAGATGCACGAATAAAAATCATTTTTGAACAACTAAAAAAGCTATCACTGAGAAATATTCACAGTGTATATATGTAGCATTTACATTTATGTTTAAACACATAGAAAAGTATAGAGAGAGCGGTTTTATTTATGCAGAATGAGGGACAACATAATTATTCTGAAAATGGGACTGAATCCATAAACCCATAATAAACAGAATAATTTACTGCATCTCAATACAGCGTTGAATAACAATGGTCATAAAAACCACTAGTATTCCACTAATGATTCTCCTCCAGGATTTATTGTGTTTTTCAATGTGTGTCCTCTTGCATTTCAGTGTGAAAAATAGCACACATAAAATACGGGTGTCCCCACCAGTCAGCCCCTCTGCAGGTACTTCAGAGCCCCAAAATTAAATTTTAAACAATCCAGACCAGTGTTTGGTGACCATGGTTAATCATCAAGAAACAAAGACATCAAACAATATTTGATAATGAGAAAAATGCCTCCAGGATATTAGGGGATGGGGGGAGAGCACAGCGTGAGCCTCGGCAGCAGAGCTAGGTAGAGAGGCCAGACCAGACACAAGCCGCATTCACATGTCTGTGTGTGGTGACGATGGTGGTGGGTGTCTGTGCATGTGTGTGTGTGTGTGTGTGTGTGTGCGGGAGACACACAAAAACCCCACACACGCACGCACACATGCGTCAACTTCTACCTAATGCACATACACACGTATGTACACACACAGACGTACACACACACCTCTTATGGAGTTAAAAAGCCATTAAAACATTGCCTCTTTTTTTAAAGTTCATGACGAGATAATTAGAATTCAGTGTATGGAGCCAGTGGTGAGATTACAGCTTTGTGAAATTGTGCTTCATTTTGAACTTGCATCACGCCTCAACCCAATTATCTGCAGTTAAAATGGCTTAGTGAGGCTCCAAACTGTGACTGACAAAAAAAAAAAAAAAAAACACAGACAAAATAAAAAAGTTTTCTTTATAGATAAAAGTGATTATTTTCCCCAAAATTCCCAAAAAGGCTAGAAGGCTAGACATCTATTTGATGTATCATTCAAACCAAATATTATTGTATTTGTATGATATTAAAAATATCTTAAAAATGTATTTATATACTGGAAATATTTTAAATATTCACATTTGGCAAAAACACATTATTCTTTCAATAAAACCTAATTTTATACTTCAGTTATAAATGTAACAGAGTGATTTCATTTTTCATCAGGCCAGTGTAATTAGTGCTAACTAAAATAAGAAGTTGGGCAGACAGGGGAAGGGAGGGAGGGGAAGGAGTGTTGGGTAATGAGGAGAAAATGTTTTTTTCCCCTCTTCCTCTGTCATACTGTTATTGGGTTATACTTGATTGACGCAGCGTTAACGGTCTGGCCAAATCGAGGCAGATCCAGCAACCCAGGCCGAACGGCAGCATGTGCAGCCACCTCGGACATGCAAATTGCACCCAGGCAACCCGTTGACTATGATTAATGAGCCTGGGCTGCAGCCTTTGTTTCCGCGTGCAGCCGTTTAGAGTGAAATACAATCCCAAAATATTATCAATCCCCTATTAATCCAGTAAATTTGTTCACATTGCACATGTTGTTTTGAGCAATTTACAGCCAAATGTGCGCGTGTGCACGTGCATGTGTCTTTGTGTATGTTATGGGGGGGTGAGCCCAATTGCATTTAATTACATGTCCTCTAATTAAATTCATTAAAGGATAATAAAATAAATGGAAGAAACAGCTTTGAAAGCTTGGGTGAAACACATGTGTCTTGTCTCCCATGATGTAAAATATGGATGTGGGATTTTCAGGGGCAGTCATGCTGTTCAGGGGGGAATGCACGAATCCGATACCTTGCTAATACTACAGGCATTTCCTGGTTATGGCTTGCCTCATGTTTAAACTGTGATTTTTAGAGCTGAGATCCCAGACTCCCTGAAGATTGGAGAGCAATTCTGTGGTGCAGAGGAGTGAAGTCACTGACTTCACAAATGGAAAAAAAAAAAAAAAAAAGAAACATTATGACAGTAATGCTGACGATCCAGTGTAACAAAACGCTCTCTATGTATGGTGAGTAATATCGCTGGATATGGTAAGGAGGGACTAATGTGCCAGACATGGGAGGGCTTGCAATTTCCTTAAACTGCGTGATGAGTAAAGGAAATTACACAAGCTCACAGTCACAAATCTTACATTCATCGACTGAAGATGCTGTCGATAAAAAACTATTCTCCCACATTCTCCCCTGCACAGCCACACACTTTCCCTCTGCTGCAAGCGAAATGTAAATGTTTTCCAGGCATTAAGGTATATAAGTGCCATTAGTGGCACAGTGCTTAGCACTACAATGGTGCGCCGAGAGCAGTGGAGCAGAGATCAGTGCAGCGTCTCCTGGATATCAGAGGGAGACATCCTTTGTAAATTCATCTCCCACTGTGAGCAGGCTTCACAGCTGGTTAACGGCACTGTGTGTACCACTGCCCTGTTTACACGCAGCCTCCAAAGCACTCGTCTTTCCCCCTGCATCCTTTCCCTGTATCCCCTCCATCGCCTCGCGCTCTCCTTCAGCTCTCATCACAGCCCACTGTGGCTCTCATAGCCATCAAAGACGCACACAGACTGATTCAGTGCAAGGGGGGTGTGTGCACGCAGGAGGACGTACACACACAAGCAGACACCTAAATCTCTGATCCCCTCGCTTTTGGGGCCATTACAGTACACTGCCTTCCAACCCCTTCTCTGATTTTTATCTTTTTATACCATCACATTACACTGATCCTTTTATACCTATTACACACGCGGCTCCCCACCAAACCCCCTGATCCTCTGATACCTAGATGAGTAAACTGCTCCTCCTGCCCCTGACCTCAGCCCTTTGTAGCAATCAGACCAGACTTCCTCAGAGGCCCTGATCTTATCTGGCCATACCAATCCCACTACACAGCTCCCTTTTGTAGCCACCACAGAGCACTGAGCCCTTTCAGATCCAGGGACTGCGCCGGTGAACACACAGCCCGAGACCTCAGCTCATCTCAGACATCATACTACACTGCCCAGCAACAATGAGCTCTATTTTCTGATGCACCACAGGTCAGATAGAGCCTTTCTGCTCACCGATGCATTGTTCAGCCACAATGGAGGAAACCAGCAATGTTGTTGTCAAAAGAATGTTTGACTCCACCACAGAATGGTTTGATGTCGTCATAGACTTGCAGACAATGACGCCAATTTAAGGCTAAGTATTTGCAGTAATGATTATGTCGTCTTATTATTGAAAAAAAAGAAAAGAAAAGGGGAAACTCAGTATTAAATGACTCTGAGACTTCGCTGCGTCTATAGTGAGAGAAGGTTAAAGAGAAAATCTATTAGGGTAGACTGAGGTTTAGCACTGCTCAGAGACTAATTACACAACAATGCCATTGTAAAATTATATTGATCTCATGGGATGTATTTGACAAATTAGGTGTTAAAGATTTTAGTCCTATAAGTGTCGTCTAAAGTGAAAACTCCACACAGAAGCATCCATATGAGAGAAATAAAGAAACTAAATTAATCATTAACTGACTATTGATTATTTCCCCTCAAATATCAGTTTGCATTTGCAACTACTATACAGGTGCAAAAATGTTGCAGGCAGAGCAAACATTTACCCTTCAAATCCAACATTATTCATGTATGTTTTACAAATCTTTTCTACTAACAGTTCTCCACAGTACATCATCATCCTTGGCTTAATTTACATATTTCTGCCGCGGGCATTTAAAGCTGTACCTTCACTGGTGAGGTGAAAGGTGTTGATGATTCTGGGGACCGTCGGCTGGGGATGGCCCACAAAAACTCCTGCAGGATGTGGGAAATAATTAAGGAAAGACCAGACCAATATTCTCTCAGGGGGGCAGCAGAATTCCTGTCGACACCACTGATTCAAGCACTGCAAAAGGTAAAAGAATACACACATATAAATTAATGATGTGTCAACTTTATGTGTTCTTTAAGGGAAACATAATCACTGCACGTACATGGGGGCCAATGGGTTTTGTCAGCAGTTTAAGATGTTGCAATGTTTAAGTGTAAGATAGTAAATTATGATGAAAATACTTGTGTCAATTCAAGATCAGAGGCAGAATTAACAAGAGCCTAAGCCACTTCAGAAGCAAGGGGAACATATCAGACTTTGCAAGATAACAATTAAATATAATGTATTTTAATCCCTATGTTTTATTTGCATTACAATCTAGGTTGCAATACCAGCTGCACTTATAAATGTGGTCATGATAAACCAAACAAGCATGCCTTTTTGGGGGAGGCACCATCTTTCAAAGCAGGCTGCAGGCAGCCTATTCTGCCTTTTATCATCAGTGGGTGCAAAATATATGCAAGCACAGAACTAATACTGTCGTTAAAACTGGAATTACTGACACAGAAATTACAGGGAGAAGCTGCATTTACACTGAAGGCTACTTTACATACACATCCAGAGAGGCGCTCCCTTCTCTCTCCTCTCTCTGTGCCTCTATTTCTCAGTCACTCCCTCCCTCCATCTGAAATACAACTTTAAAAACCCGCCCGTGTTGTTTAATCATTTCTTTCTTTCTTTCTTGTGTCGCACTTGAGAGCAGGAGAGCCTGTGCCTACTCATTTCAAATACCTGCCTTTGTATCGCCTGTATTTGACGAGGATCCAGTGACGCTTCGGAGATGCACTGAGTGGGCACTGCAGCTTGTTTTAGCTGGGGACCGCCTTCTTTCTACCTTTCAACCAATCACGTGCCGGTATACTCAGCTCTGAGGATGATTTGACCAATCAGCGCGCCGCTCACACAAAAGTCACCTCTTTAACTTCCTAGCGGGAAGCCGCTATCGGGAAGTGTCCACAGGCAGCAGGAATCAATGGTAAACAACCGTTTTGCTTGTTATTTGTTAATTTAGAGCCACGTTTGACATTTTGTTTCATAAAATATTCACTCAGTCATCCTTTAAGGGTGAGACGAAGCGATTTATTTTATGTTATGAATACGCTGTGTCGCGTTAGCTGTAACATTAAGCTAAGTTTGGTTAGCAAAGCAGGAACAGCTGTTTTTGACAGCTGTCAGTCACCTCACGTTGTTTACCTCACAAAATCAGATTGCTACACGAACAAACGTTTAACAGACTCACTCTCTGTGTTTGTACAAATAGATATAGTCGCAGTCATACCAATAAAAGCAAGATGAAGCTATCCCGCGCTGAATATAAAGAGATTGCGAGATGGACTGATCAGCTGAGACCTACCCGACAGTGTATGAAGATGCTGAAGGAAAGATTTCCAAAGTAAGTGTTTCCACACTGGATTCATTTTGTGAGCTTCCTCACATGTGTGAATGTATTGTGTGCAGCTACTGTAGTGTGTGTTTGTGTGTGGCAGAGGGTGAAAACGCCAAACATCTGTGCACAAGCATCCTTTATTATACTTTGTACATTGTGAATCAGTGATTAATGCACAAAACAAAATGTCTGACAATAATTTGTATACTTCAGTGATGACTTTACCACCTGTCTATCAACTCCACATAGCAGTACCCTTTATTTCTTCGCCCCTTTCTTAAATATCCTGTTATTAGATATTTATAACCTAATTTAATTGACCACTTATGATCACTAATTTATTCCACACAGGTTTCTGTATAGGCTCCCACCACAGCATTAGCCAGTGTTTTGCCATGAAGCATCTGCACATCCTGAAATCGAAGAGCGAGGTTAATGGTTGTGTTTGCCTTTCTCCTTGACACTGAGGGCCCTCACTTTATTGAACGTAACATGTGTAATCCCCCAAGGCCACCAGGACACCATGGCTGATCCCGTTGAGGTCACTTACAAAGTCGTATGTATTTGGAGCTTCCTACTTCCATTGTGCCCTAATCACCAATCTTGAAGAAGGTATCAGGTCCCCAAAGGGGACGCAGTGGAGCTTCGGCTCGCCTTTGTTCTCAACTGTCAGCATTTTACAGAATATGTCATGCGTATAAAGTTCATCTAATATCCTGTATGTTTAGGCACCAACACCAGGAGGTCCTTCTCATGTTTATTTTGAGTTTCCTTTCTCCTTTTGGTTTCCTAATCCAAAGTGTCTTTAACAAACAGTCCAAATGCCAGTTTTTCAAATAGTGGTACTGGTGGGTGTAATAATTAAAGGAAAACATTGGGCCGTTTTCATTCCAATAATTCAGCACGATCTCTCTCTCCCGGAGGTGCTGGCTCTTTTGTTTAGTCTTGCTGGTTATTGTTATTATTTCGTTCACCATAACCAATCTTGGGGAGGCCCTTGCTCTTTAAAATCCCTGAGTCTCGTCACTGGGTCTGACAGACAGGCACGGCAGCAGTGTTTTCACAGCCTGCGAAATTATTCTGGTTGTCCAATCAGCTGAGCTGGGCTCTGGAGGGTTAGTGATTGGACTGGCAGGAAATCAGGCTCTTAAGACATAACATATCGACTAGGCCATCCATCATCTCTTAGCATGCGCTCAGGCACGGCAGTCAGCCACCCCCGCCCCACACCCCTCCTGTCCCCTCGGACTGTGTGGGAGCCCTGCCACTGCGTAAATATTGGCCAGGCTGGGGCTGGCAGGAGGAGGGGAGGGGGGGTCAGTGGAGGGAGGGGGAGTATTAGGGGTTTGTTGTGGACAAGCCTGCACTCTATCTCCCTGACTATAATACTCAGAGAGATAGAAAAGACAGGTATCTGGATATCAAATCATTTCACATCGCACTGGGTCGATTTCCAAATGATGCGAGCAATACTGAGTGAACTGTGGATTCATGTGTTGTCCACCAGTGTCATGGCCGAGGCTGTGGTAGTTTTTCCAGGGGCATGTGCCATATTTCTGTTGCGGAGGAGACACCTATTATTTTGTTAAGTGCTAAGTTTATCATAACATATTATTTCCTATGTTTAAGCTAACTTTTTAATACTAACCAATCAACATATGGAAACGTTTGCTAGGAAATGCACCCTGATATCATTTAGCCGCAATTAGAGGAGGACTATAATTCAGTATTATCTGTTATTGACTTTAAGTGTAATCATATTGTGATGATATTTTGGTGCTGTGTGATCATTTTATTAAATTTTGCTGACTAAATTAATGTTTTTTTTTAGCAAACTGTAATTAAAACATAATACTGCAAAGATATGTATGCTCTACATCTTTGTGTAGACCTTCTTTTTTATAATTTTACTTCCAATTATTCATGGTGTGATATGAAAAATATTCTTATTGATATCCTGATATTAATTTCAGCTATATAGTTTAGTCTTTTTTTGGATTCAGAGCATTAGATTTGAGTTCCAGTGATGTAGATCAATATGAACAGCTATTATTGTTAAATCTCTGACCGCTTCATTGCGTTCAAAACTAATTCATAATCATTGCTTTAGATTTGGGACTTAAAGGGAGGAAAATTTAAACTTTGAACCCAAATGATTGTTATAGGCCATTTCAAGGTAATTTCCACGGACGGTCTGTCAGTCTTTCTGTTGTACTATGAGTATGGGTAGTGGGAGGAGAGAGGGAGTGTCCCATAGACAGACAGAAAGAGAGAGATTGTGATGTGGAGTCCCTCATCTGTAACGGCTGCATAACACAGATGTTGGGAGTCATCTGTCAGCCTGGCCTCTCTTGCCGGGCCCGAGCTGCTCTGGGGGGAAAAGAATTGGACACGGTGCTGTCACTTTTTACCCCCACTCACAATGGAGGGACATGCAAATATCAACCCCCCATTCTTGCCCTCTCTTCCTTGCCCTCCTCTTAGCCAGCCGCGGTGTCCTGCCTTGTATCTGGACCGCGGCTAGGCAGCGAGGGGGGGCGGGAGGGCTCATCGCAGGTCGGTGCCGGGGAAAAATGTGACATCAGTCCCATCAGGTCCTTCTCTTGCCACGTATTAGAATTGGAAATGATGGGCTGCTCTCTGAGGCCTTGCCTGGCTTCCCTTGGGTCTTGAGGGGACCCCAGTCTTTCCACCCTTTGTCCCCAGAGAGAGTCTGTGCAAGGAGGGCGAGAAAAAGAGGGAGGGAATGCGAGAGTCCTCTGTGTCCTTCTGTGCTGTATTATGAATGAATTTGGATGTAATGATTACCCCCCTCTTTAAAATGCCATTCAGCTCACTCCTCATATGGCTTTCACAGTCATGAAAGTAGGAGGGTGTGCAGAAAGGGGCAGATGCCTCTGTTTTGGAAAATGCTTAAAAAAGTATGAAGCATCCCTCCCCTCTAAACACTGCCTCTCTCTGTCTTTTAGACACACACACGCACATACGCACAGCTCCCTGGTGAGGAGTCCCTGAACGTTTTTCGAATCGGGCCCTAATGTGCCGTTTTCATCAGCACTGAGGCGGGCTGCAATATGGTGCTGGGGCTCGCTCTGGGAATATGAATGTTGATTAAGCATGCGTTCAGCCTTTTGAAATTCTGAAGAAGTGTCAGAATAATGGATGTTGAGCAAATGTCAAGCATTTGTTAATTTCTCTGTTATTTGGGGTTTATCTAGCATGATCTTTGGAAGGAAAGCGTGGGACAGGGTTGTTGTGGCATGTGCCATTGATATGGTGATTTCTTGGCTACAGACACTTTGTTTTTGATGGTAATATCTCGGCTCAGGACGAAGCTTAGGGACTTGCTCATTGATTATTTATTGTGGCTGGAGTGTTTATCTCTTCTTCTTTTTTTTTTTACATGGCGGTTAACGTGAACGATTTGATAACAGGCATGATGCATTAAACTGGCAAGCTCTTTATACCTTTAGTTTCTCGTAAGAGCTCAAGAACTCAACAGAAGACTTGCAAGATTATGATTGTTTTTCTCTCTTTTTTTGTTGTTGTTGACTCCTAAGCAACATCCATGTATATTTAAAATCCTTTTTTATCATTCCTTCATATCAGCCTGTATTTTACAGTGAGTGTAGGGCAAAGTTTTTTGAATCCATTTAGCATATTTTTTTGTTTTTACCTTTCGAGGACCTAATCACGTACTACTATCAGAAGATTAGAAATCTTATATATAATGTAATTAGACAGTTAAGTTTTTGCAAATCGGGAAAATGAGTCTGCCTTCATCAAACTGCTTTATTATCTACAGTGACCATCTTTATTGTTATAATTGGCCCATGTAATAACCAGAAAATCCACACTTTATTTTCAGTTCAAAAACCATCACCAAAGATCACCTGGATTTAAGTTTTTAAATGTTAACACATGTCTTTTTATAAGGTTCAAGGGCATCTAAAGACATATACTCATACTACCGAAATTTTAATGTGGAGTTGTTCCTCCAATACACCCAAAAATGCTGAATTGGTTATCGGCAAGTATTTAAGTCTTTGCCCTGATCCAATACCAGTTGGAGCGTTTCTCCATTCTACTGGGATCTCCACTATTGTCCCAGTGGAATCAACCGAGTTGCTCTGTTGTAGCTCTTGTGAAGGTAGACTTCTAAATTTTTTTTTTGTAGCCTGGAAGTGGCAATGACATTACCCAGAGACTGATCAAGTGCAGAGCCCGTGGGGGCAGCCCAAACGGCCCCCGGTGCACAGCCTCACACTTCTGGCCGCCCATATTGAACAAAACACAAACTGGCAGTCGGGGCTTAGGGGTGCAACGCTTGAAGGCTGAGAGTACTGGCAAACTAATTCCACAGCTTTATGTGGTTAGATGAGCATTGGAAGGGTGAAGGGATGAATGAAGTGTAAGCAGAGAGGGGAGATGGAGAAAGAAGAGAAGCTGTGCTGAGTTTACAACTTCATGTCAGGCTAAGGAGTTCATGAATAATAGATGCAATCAATTACTTGATTAGGAAGCACAGGAATGACTACTTCCTCTTCATATCTTAGGGACGTTGTCCAAGCACACTATAGATTGTAAAGCCTTTTCGGCTCATTGGGCTAAAAACACTGAGGTAAGCAGCCTGTTGTTTAAGTAAGCGATTATAAGGGACACTATCTTGAAGGATAAAAACTGTTGGTACTGGATGGCAAGGCGGAATACGCTGTTATTATTAGCAGAGGGAAATTATTGACATAGAAATATGAGCTTTTGTGTGCTGTACTTGGTGGTAGCATCAGTGTCGTCCCTCAACCCCCAAAGCCAAACACACACACAGAGAGAAACCTACAGCATAGAGCACCACAGTTGAGCTGGGTAGCTATGGTAGAGCCTCTGCCCTGCAGGTTCTCTTTGCATACTGGGATCAATTGCAAAAGAAGAATGAAACAAATTGCCCAGAATGGTACAAGTTCCCAAGGCACGCTTGGGGGAGTAGGCAATTGGTCAGTGTAATGTGTTTCTTTGCCAGACCAGTGGACGCTCGCCACTTGACAGATAACACGCACCTCATTTTCAGTTTCCACGAGAATTTTGCAGAAGCAGCGATGACAATAGTTACACCATAGCAACGGCAATGCGCCATGATAGTTATAACATGTTTTGTCACACACAGAGTCATGAGGATCCCTAGCTTTCAGGAGAAATCACAATTAGGGCGGTGATTGTGGGGATCTTTCTCGCTTTTCCTCGCCACCATTATATAACAGTTCTGACATTTCAGGGCACCTCAGCAGACAGAAATTTTAAAGATTGTAATAAAGTGAAGGGGGCTGCGTAGGGGTCGTATTTTTCGTCTATTAGGACAATTGTAGGCGGTGAGATGCCCTGTTGTGCTTCTGCTAAAGCCATTTCTGTCCACAGTCCCCCGCAGGCTTGTGGGCTTGCATGGCCTTCTGCAGAGAGATGGTGGTGGGGGGGTCACTATCAGTAAATGTAGTGGAATGTACTCAGAGTCAGGCTTTTGGTAAAGCTTTCTCCAGTTATGGCAAAAAAAAAAAAAATATAGTGGATTTTTATAGATAAAATTTAGGTTAAAAAATAATAAAATTAAAAATAATGATACACTTTTATTGCAATCACTTTAGTAGGAATAAGCATTTACAGTTTTGCAGGAAAAAAGGGAAACTAATTTGAACTGTAAACACGTGTGCTCGTTGTGCAAGTATTTGTCTGAAGCTGCATGACACCCTGAGATTTGTGTTTGTTTCCATCTCTTGTCAAAATATATCACATTTATACATTAACGTGTAAAGATTTTTTTTTGGGTACGCATTTGTTTTGCTGCTGATGACGGTGGGCTTAGCTGGGAAACAGATGTTAGCATTTTGCCTATCAGCATGTGTAATTAGCAGCATTTGCATATCCAGAGTGTTTAACCCACATTCAGCTGTTTTTCACTTTATAAAATATTGATCTATAGGAAAGCAAATGCGTAATATATTATTGTCAGCGCTCTTGTTTGAATGAAATGAGATATAAATACCGACTATAGGGAAGCATTAGGTAATAATTACAGTGATAAAGGTGTGGATAAGAATAGAACAAGGTATTGAAACTAAGCATATTTCCATGCGCTGTATATGAGTGAATCATTTCATCCATGTCACTCCCTTTTCAAAATAGCTTCATCGCCATTAGTAAAAATATGTGCTATGCCTTAATTAGCCAGCTCCATGCCCTGAAGAGTCGCACCATGCAACACTCTCTGCATGCAGATCCACCAAATGCTAAGTACTGTCGCAGCATATGATACCAGTGCCATTAGCCAGGTGGCTTTCATTACCTAAATTACAGCTATTGTTTATAATTAATTATTTGTAAATAGGAAGATTCTGAATATAATTGATAGCTTGAATTTCCCCCATCTCCTATTAATTAGGTTGATGGGAATTTTGAGGCTTTTCCACTGCTGTTTTTCCCCCTGTACGCCGAAGACACTGATACACTGTGAATGCACCAGCAGATAAGGCAATTCAACACTCAAACATGGATTTGTCAGATTCATAACCAGCGGATAGCCTAACTTAATAGAGCCTAAAGCACTGACCAGACAGGCATACCAGCTCAGTGACAAAGTGAAAATCCCTAATTGTTTTTAATTTAATCTGCTGCTTTACTATTTTGGGTGCCAGTGCATATTAATGCTCTGTCTTATGTTGTAAGGAAGGGTAATTAGGTTGAGAGTGAATGATTCCCTAACCACTCTTCTGTCTCCCAACCTTCTGTTTCCCCATGTTCTAAATTATATCCAAGAGGGAGGGATTTTTAGTTTTTTTCTTCTCACACAAAGGTCAATGTGAAGACACGCTGCAGTGTCACAGACTCTTTTTGGAATGTATTTTCAGATATGCTCAATGTTTCCTTTAAAGTTAAACTATGCAGGATTTACCTAAAAACCAACTCATACAGAAGTAATACCACTTAATCATCACTTACGAACCACTAGAAGTGTGTGGTGGTGTATTTTTTGCAGGTGCCAAACCGTAAGCAGCACGCATCCAAGAGACGCAACGCAGAAAAATGCAAATGTAACTAGACGAAATGCCAAATGAGAGTGAATCTGGGGTTGGCTTTTACTGTTGCTTTCACTGGCAAGCATGTTTACAGACAGTAACCAACAATCTTCCATAGTATACCTTTAATAAATGTCAGTGACATTGATCTGTGTCAATTTTGGGTATTTAAGGGCATGTTTACATGAATACCAATACAAATAAAAATAGATTTTTATTTATTTTATTAAAAATTCTGGGTTTACATGATCAGTTGTGAAAACGATATCCCTGTTTACACGAAAAAGCAGAAACGGCAGCTTTTTGCTGCAGTTAGCATGCCAGGCCAGTAGGTGGCGATATGCCATATGTCAAACACCAGAGAAGAACATTCTGCGCATGCACAGTGATTTGTTTTCCTCTTGGCGCTAGTGATAAAAACAATGATAAACTACATTTTAACCTTATGTAGCATAGTTAGCTGCTATTCACTTACTCATATTTTGCTCACAGCAGATGTCTTTGTTTGCCGATTTAGGTGATATTGATGCAGCAGTGCTAAGTTCATTTGTAAGCTCGTAAGTACTCCCAAAGTGCTAACAAAATGTAAACAACCCGGCATATATCAGCCATGGTTGATGTGGTTCCCGGGCGCCTCATGGGCATGCATGAACTGGGTTGCAACGTCATCGTTTTCCAAAATCTCCGTCTATCCTGTTTGCATGTCTCCATAGACACGGATATTTTTAAAAACTTTCACTTTGGAAGCCGTTTTTGAAAATCTCCTTTTTCGTTGAGAAAAACGCCAGTTACGTGTAAATGATAGGTGCAAACGCAAAGATAAATATCCATTTTCAGAAATATATGGAACCGTATAAACAGGCCCTAAAAATGGTTTCAGTGCTAATTTTCTGCAGTATCGATACACCCGTACCAGCTGCGTTTTC